>NW_015385460.1:0-81272 GCF_001447935.2 Debaryomyces fabryi
CCACCATGAGGTCCAAATTGATCATCTCCATGATGTTTATATTTACCTCCATGGTATTTATTTTCACCTTTGTGGTGCTGGCCTTTACCAACTTTAATAACATCTCCATTTTCATTTACGATCATGAATTCGCAATCAAGACCAAGGATGTTCATTGAGTTCAATGTATCACGGAATTGTTTAGAGGTTGCAATATCAGAGAATTTGAAGTTATATATGTCTGATAAAACTGCAACCACATTATCATATTCAGTTCTTACCTTTTTAAACTTCATTACTTTATGAATTCTTCTAGGGGAAATTTCATGACTTAGTTGATAGGAGTGTACATCATTATTCTCTTCATTTCCAGTCTTACTTTTGTCACCAGTTATAGTGCCATTTACTGCCTTAACCTTTCTCTCATAATTATAACTTCCTGCTGGTGAAAGAACATTTAATTTATACTTGGTTTTTAAATTACCAAACCCATGGTTACCTTCGTGTGACAAGATATATGTAGAATCACCATGTTGAGCAGTGGTAGTACTCATTACATTTTTTCCATCTACATGAACAAGGACCTCCTTAACATTAGCAATTCTAGTATCATATGCGAGGTCAGCACCTTTTTCTTTAGATTGGTCCCTTTCTTCAAGGGAAACTGTCAACGGATAATTCAACTGAGATTTGTAACTATGAATGATATTGGCATCATCAACTTTCTCATCTGAAGAATTCAAATGCAGTATAGTGAATGATTTAACCGATGACCCAAGATGAACAACTTTTTGTGAATCACCAAAATGTCTGTAGCTTTGAACATTGGATATTTTAGCTTCAGAGATTGAAGTGACTGAAGTATTAAGAACAGAACCATCCTTCAAGACAAAATTTAAATTACTTGTTAACTCAGCATCAAACGATGCAGATATGGTTTGTTGAATCGAGCCAGTAAAGGGTGGTGCAAAATCAATGACTCTTGCACTATGACTATGGTCGATCTTTGTAACCTCACCAGATACATCAGCAACTTCCTTGCTTTCATAAGTCAACAAATTCGCAGAAGTAATCCAGTTGTCTCCAATATTAGAACGGGGAACATTTGGTTTAGTAGTTTCATCTAATCCATTTGAAATTTCGATTTCTATATTCTTATCTTCTATAGATTGGTTCTCCCAAAGTAAAGGTAATAAACCTGATACATCCAAATCAATGCTTGGCAAATCAAATGAATTTATTGGCATAACTGGCGACCATAATGCTGGAGATATCCCACCAGAGAATATAATCGGTTGTGGGGACTGAGTGGCAATCTTTTCACCGTTAAAATAAACATTCACAATTCTAACCGGTCCATGTCCTTGCAAGGCTCTACCATTCTTTTCAAATTTGCGAACGTACTTGTCCAAGACATTGGCGTACCAAAATTCCTCAGCAGCATTGCCAGATGTGAAAATAGATAACCTCAAACGAGTAGTGTTCACTGGAACTGATGGTAAGTTGATAATAAGCTTATCAGATGGCAAGTATGAAATTGGCGATGATTCAGAGTCTTTACTATTCGAGAGTGAATAGATCTGTGATGCTGGCTTAGCGACAGAAAAAATGGATTGATTGAATTTCTTATCTTCTTCATTCAAAAAAGCATTTGCTTCAGGGTGATGTTCTTCAACATTATAGAAATCAATAAGCAATTCAACCTCGAATTCGCCTGAAAGTCTTCCAGACAAAATATTGTCTAATTGGAATAAAACCTTTGACTCTTTAGTAAAGAGCTTTAAATAGGACGAAACATCCTTTTTAAAGGAAGAGAAAACGGCTCTTCCACCTGGTTCGGCAGTAGAGGTTCTCCAAATTTCAATCCCGTCAACAAAAATGTTGGCCAATCTGTCATACTGCACACCTTCTACAGATGTGTTTAATGTCAAAACAACCCTGTTGAATTCGACACCTGTTGGAGGTGTGTAATTAGCAACGACTGGAGTACCCCATGAATGCCCAAATGTATGCTTGACCAAACTGGCTGAATGCACCAGTTTACCATAAGAATGACGAGGAACATTTGGGTTGGAAATCTCAATCACCTGTCTAGTAGTTCCATTAGCAAGTTCTGTATTCGAAACACCGTAACTCTCATCCGCATAATTAGCAATTTTCATGCTTCTACCAATTGCGCCATGGCAATTATGGAACTTAAACGTTCTGGGAAGGTAAATTTGATCTTTCAACAAAAAAATACTCAATATCAATCCAATTAAAATCATTCCACGTCCTACGACCCCCTTGCTTTTTCTGGCTTTAACAATAATTGGTTCGGAGTATTCCTTGCTAGCTTTCTCATCATCGGAATAGCCCTTTTTCTCATTATAAAATTCTTCTGGAACTCCCTTTTCTATATCATCCTCTACATCTGGCATTCTAGGCTTGCCAAAGAGGAATTTATTCCAAAGCGAAGTATCAAGAGCTTGGTGTTGACTCATGTTGATAAATACTTAGGATAAAGAATAAAATAAAAAATGATAATGTGCGATTGTTCTCAATTTATTTAATGATATAAAAAAGGGCTTATTGCAGCCAAGGCTTAGTCGGGTTTTGTAGATTAAAGACCGGCTATTGTTAATACAGCCAATAGAGCAAAACGAATACCAAGGCTTGCATAGATTACAGTACCAGGGGCGTCAATATGTAATGCCACTACATATAGGATACTGGTTGGCTATCTTTTTAGTAGATGATGTAAAGTACTACATAATGCATATACAATATAAAAAGTGTACTCTAGAAAAATGGAAGCACAAGAATTTTCACAATTCAGTGAATGAGATTGAATGATATACCTAAACGGTCTTAGCTATTAGACTATAATATCTTGAAATCTGTCTTCGGAGTACTTTTGATCTTCAATGTAGTGCAAAGTTCTGTTGAAATAGGCTTGTATTTGGTTGAATAATTGCGACTCGT
Source organism: Debaryomyces fabryi (assembly GCF_001447935.2). Lineage (NCBI taxonomy): Eukaryota > Fungi > Ascomycota > Pichiomycetes > Serinales > Debaryomycetaceae > Debaryomyces > Debaryomyces fabryi. The sequence continues at coordinate 2,944 of NW_015385460.1, forward strand.
GATCGTCATCATCCTTAGTGGTATTATCATCTCTGAAATTCTCTAGATTAGTTCTAATAAGGTCTATTAAACCATTAATATACTTAGCATCAATCAAATAGTTTCCATAGATGTTGAAAATCAAACACCTGTTTAAAATTTCCACAAATAATTTTAGAGAAAGATAGGGATCCATACATGAATCAGCAACCCTAAGGGCCTTTTGTAAACACTCTAAGACTCTTTTTGGGTCTCTATAGAGAGAAGGCTCTTCGTCTTGGGGGGTCTCTGATACTGTTGGGGAGCTGCCTTCAATGAAGAGATCACACCACCACCAAAGATGAGCACAGTAGTAAACAGCACGACATTGGGCGTGCTTCTTTAGCAATTTAGACCCATACAAAGTCAACTTTGTAATCAAATTTTCGTAATTCTCCTTATTGAAATATCTCAGGTTTGCTAATTTATTAGCAATCATATTAATCAGCTCAAATGGTAATGAGCCTCCTATTGAGTCATGTGGGTTTTGGGAATGACTCATGGTAGAATTAAAGATGACATTCTCTTCATACACAATAAAGCATTGTGTGAACAATTCGTACGCAATTGATTCTTGCTTTAATTGGTCAGCTATAGCCGCTGCATTGAGATATATTTTTAAGATCACCTCCAGGTTAAACTGTTGATGGTGCTGGTATAATTCATCGATTATGACAGATAGATTTTTAAAGTTCGTGGTAATAAGTAATTCCTTGTTTGAATCTGCTTTGGATCTCCTGGACTGAACAAGTCCAATAATCCTTAGTTGATTTAATATCTTGGAAATTAATGCAGGGTACGTATACAAAATATTCTCGGGGCATTTGCTTAAATATTTCTTTCTTATGTACATCAAATTAGAAATATTTTTGAAATAATCCTTGTTTTCAATTAAGTGAATCACTTTACATAAGTTTTCTTGTACTCTTAAAAATTCATGACTAATAATCTTCTCACCACCGTCAATTTTGATAGCTTTGGTCACACCCAAGTCCTTAGCAGTGTTCTTTCTGCTATCAGTATCTTTAATAAGGATCAATAAGTATTTAAAAATCATATCAATTTCATCAACTGTAGAATATGTATCAAGCTTATTTTCAGCATCACTAGGTGTGAGGACTTTGTTAAGAACTTCTAAAGCAAGCAGTTTTTGGTAATGAACGTTCGATAATTTCGAATAAAACTCATAAAAATATGAAAGACTTACTAACCGTTTAACAGATGAAAAATGTTGCAACGGTGAAGTCAACAAGTTTAACCATAATTGTTGATCTTCTTGAGTTTCGTTATCATTTGTTAACTTTTCACTAGCAAACTTATATATTTGGTTCAAATTCTCAAGGTTTTGCAGATCATAAGCTAATGATAATTGGATGAATGATTGTAGCATAGTTGAATGCTCTTCTGGAGGCAACTCAGGGTCTGATTCAAATAACTTCAAATAAAAGGCCCAAAAAATATTAAACACATCTGATAATAGAAGGTTATCCGATTGCGTTTTGTCATTCAATCCCAACTTCTCAACTTTGGAATCTAGATCATTTTCGTATTTGCGATATGTTATAAATCTCTCTATTAAAGACGATACTAATTCAGATTTCTTTAACATAGGGTGCAAATCGATAAATACACTGTTCAAAAGCTTGTCTAATGTAACAAAATGAAAATTGTCTGGGAATATTTGGATCAAAACATCTATCAAATAACTCTGAGCTAATGGATCCCTACATTGGATAATATGCTCAGTTATCACAGGAAATATTTTCTCTTTATAGTAATCGATACTTGAATACAGCTTGTCACCAGTGTAATCGTCAATGATTTGTGATAATCTAACTAAATTTGACCCAACCAAAATTTTCAATTCTTTTCTTTCTTTGAATCTTAATTCTCTTTCTGAGGAATGTCCTTGATGTTGTAACCGAACCCACAACTTATTCATTTCTATAAAGTTTGATATTAAAAAGTCCACAGTTTCATCTAAGTCATTTTCATTTGACAATGGTAACAAATCCTTGATTCTTTGGGACAAGTAGTATCTTAAAAATAGTCCCCTAATCGGATGTTGCACTCCTCTACACATTTCAATCATCTCTTTCATGAGCTCTTTCTTTGGTGCATCATCCGTAGACATATAAGTAGTACCAACAACAATCATCATATATAATCTAGGGATAATATTGCCCGAATATTGTACTAGCTCATATAAATCTGCCAAAAAAGGAGGAGATTCTCCAGTGGCCCTTTTCTTTTGCTTCGATTTGTGTGATGCTAATAAATGACTAGACAATGTTTCCAAAGCGTCAAATACCAGAACGTACATTTCATAATATTGTTTGGGACTAAGCTGATTGATTCTTAATTCGTTCAAAAAGTTTGAGCAGTGTTTAAGTGCTTGTAATAAGTTACCTTCATTTAAACATTGTTTCATTAAATGAGATTGATGTCCAATATTATTTAAACATCCCTGCAAGAGAGCCTGCTGCTCAGATGCTACGACAACCATCTTATATGTATATTTTAACAATTGTTTAAATTAAATACATATATGGTGTTTAGACTCATGAAACTTCAATTTAGCGTGCACTCCTTATCGAGCTCACCGTAAATTTTTCAGGAAGGATATTATAGTACAATGATTTGATATACTAGATACATATTTACAATAGGACATTCACAATGTGTATATTTTTTGAAACCACCGGTGAAAACTATAAACAAATACCCTAAAGATTTAAAAAATCAATTTATGTCATATGAACCTAAATCATGAATAACCATAGCCGCAATGGCGGCAGATGTTAAAGTGGCAAGACCTCCAGTAAAAAGGGCAGAAATAATGGAGCTTGTGATGTCTCTAGATCTTGAGTTGTTGGTTAAGGTATTTAAAACACCCAATGTAATTCCTAAAGAACCCAAATTTGAAAACCCACAAAGAGCATATGTTGCGATCAACGTACCTCTCCTAGACATTTCTTTATAAGGAGATTCGGTTATCAATAAGTTATAGGCAACAAATTCGTTTTGAATGATCTTGGTTCCAATTAATTTGGTAACATGCAAAATTTCGTTTCTTGGAGTACCCAATAAAAATCCAATTGGGTATAAAAGGTAGGATAACATTAGTTCGAGGGTTAATTCATGAATATTCCAGTAATTACCGAACCAGGTTAAAATGCCGTTAATCAATGCAACAAGGCCAATGATACACATACATTGAATCATCATGGTACCTGCAATCCTTAAACCCAATGTTGCCCCATTTGAGAATGCCTGTAAAACGTTTCTAGGTCTCGTGGCTTCGTCTTCCATATGCTTAGGAACATTAAATGTACTATTTGATATTGGGACCTCAGTTTCAGGATATCTTAACTTGGATGCAGCTAATGATGCCGGAATAGACATAACACACGAACTGACAAGAGCTTGTGGGTTCAACCCAAGTCCAATATAGCCAACCAATACAGCTCCCGAAATAGTGGAGAAACCAGAACACATAATTTGATGGAGCTCAGCCTTTGTTAAATATGGTACCAAATCTTTAATTAAAATGGCACTCTCACCAATACCAAGGAATGGAGATGCAGCTGCAGTAACTGCTTCAGCCCCAGAAACTCTAAGACTCCAGAAAAAGAAATATGCAAACTTTCCAATAAACCATTGAACCATTCCATAATAATACCAAATATGAATAAAGGCAACAAAAAAAGCCACAGATGGTAAGACTGTGAAGAAAAACATGCCTAATTGAGAAACTTCAGTTGTGGTTAAAAAGGCGACCCCATCTTTAGCAAACCCTAAGAGTTCTCTAGCTAAAGTTGAAATGAAATTAAAAATATCGTAACCACATTTTGTACGCAACACAAACAAGGCAATAATAAACTGCATCAACAAACCACCAATAACCGTGTTCCATTGAATCTTTTTTCTGTTATTAGATGTCAAATACAACCCAACGACCGCAACAACAATTCCGAAGAATGATACAGCACGATCTTGTCTGCGTGAATATTTGGTTTCGGAAGGTACGAATGTCCCGAGCAATACGACTCCGAGAGTTATGATAGCTCCAACTATCAATCTCCTTGGCCTGGTTGTCAATATTTTGGAGTAGAGGATTTCCGTTACAAAGTACCAAACCTTTTGGCAATAGTGGAACAACACATACAAAATTCTGCAATGCCACGAAATAAGTCTAACCATGAGTAAACCCCATAAGACAGTAGGAACTAACCATTGGTGTCTATGCTTGTCTTGAATTAAAATCGAAAGCCACCATGCAGTGAAAAGACATCCCAACAATATATGGAAATAAAGGGTATGACGAGGAACCCGTATCTTGAATTTTTTGTACAAGGATAATTCATTATCTGAATTAACATCGCTTTTAGTTTTTTCTATGTTTTCTCCAGGAAACTTTTCAAAATCACCTGCCTCTACTTTTCCTTCCTGTTTCACTTCCCTAACTACTTCAGAGTCGTTAGAACTAATAGCCTCAACAATCTCAGGCTGTTCTTGTGTTCCTGTCATGTGTTTGTTATATGTTCCCACGTATACAATAAAGAGCTGATGGCAGGCCTTGAAAAATTTTTGTCAACCTAACTATTTTTTTGTTAGGAAATAGCTATGAAATTTAAATGTGTATTTTATTGAAAATCTTTAATCTCCAGAATGGGGTATAATGCCATAGAAATAGACAAAGAAATGAGGAGACAAGGCAACCGTTTAGAGTTCTGAAATAAAAGATAAAAATTCATCTCATCATCAATTTTGTGTCACTAGATAAAAGGTATACTTTCCTTCTATATAATGTATATAAGGCGGCCAATACGCTGCACGGCTCCAAAGATCGCGTGCCGTTCGATATATACTTATCTTTCTGAGGCATTATCATATCTGTATTTATCCTTCGATTCAACAATATGATTTGAATCGATTTCGTTGCTGATACCCATCAAGGCTTTCAGTAAAGCTTCAGTAGTGCCAATCATGGGTCTAATGATCAAAATTGGTGAAGACTTTACCATAGACTTAATAGATTCCTGTACATTGGATGATGCATTAAGTTCCTTGCGTAAACTATTGACAGCTTTTTTAGTAATTTTGAAGTTTTCACCGAGTGACTTGTAAGCCAATTTAAGTCCTTGTTGAGTGTTTTCGGGTTGATTGGAATATAAACTGACCAATTTCACGGCATCTTTCTCATCCAAATCTTCTTTTTCATCAAGCTCTTGGTATTCATCTTCCTCATTTACGTCCTGGAGATGTCTAGATTTTTCGAGGTCCTTAGGATTCATTAACAAGAGCGAATTCTCCAAGATTTTGTCATCAATATCATCCGACTCGTCTAATTCAATATATGAGTATAATTTCTTATTACCGTATGGATCGTGCTCTACGGCAATATTTTTATTGAGTAATTGGGAGGAGGCTAGTAGATTGGTGTTTGCTTTATTGATATCACCAGAGGAATAAATGTCCTCATCGTCCTCATTATCTTTTTTATCATTCTTATCGTGTTTAATTTTCGGAGACCTTGCTGAAGATCCCTCTCCACCAAATGCTTCCTCCGATTGTTCCAAAATAACCTGTGTACCAGAAGCCAATTTAGCACCTAAATTTAGCAATTCATATCCAGTAGTTCTAGCAAATTTCGACGTTCCTTTCTGTAAGCTTCTCATTAATCTACCATCCTTACGATATTCTTTGATAGGTACAGCAACAAGATCTTTGAAGCCGCCACCAATATTAACTATAGATCTAAACGGAGACAATCCAGCGAGAAGTCCAGATAATTGGGTCTGTTGAATGTTTGGTGCCCAAGCTCTTGTCATTTCAGCTCCTAACATAGGCATACCTAATATCCCATGAAGCTTCAACTTTGGCAATTTTACTTCTGATCCATCTAATATGAAAAAGTTCACGAACTCCGACATTTTTCCAGATCTAATACCAGAATAATCTATTTTTTTCGGCTTATAGTCCAATTTTAACCTTAAACTACTCATTTTGAACATCTGAATATAGATAATTTCATCTATAGGCAATTCAAATCGTTTATCCTTAAAATCAAAAAACCTAATAAAAAAATCTATTGCATCCTGATCGACATGAAGTCTAATGGGCAAAATAGAAATGTCTATCATAGCCTCAGTTGAACATAATTCGGGATTAGGCCTTACATTGGTTATTGATGCTTTAAGCATACTAGTCCCAATTTCCCGCTCGCCTAAAGAATTCATGTAACTTAGAAATTTATTCCACGTTGAACTAGGAATATTGTCGTATATATCAATGTCTTCAATCCTTAAATCTATTGAATTAGTGATTTCATATTTAGTATCAGGAACTTCTTTATCTCTTCTCGGGTCTCGTGTAGTTAGTATCGACATATTAATTTCAATATTCTTTAAATCGATAGCAATTTTATGATTCTTTGATCGGCGTAACTTCAAATTCTTATAGTTACGACCAGTTTCAATGTTGTAGTTTATATTCACATCATTCGCATTATCAGTATTTGAATAATTCTGTACAGATTTGTTGATGTTTTTAGTTAAATTGGAGGGATTTGAACCTTTCGGTACACTAAGATGAATCGATTGGAACAAAGTCTCGCTGATTAACAGCTGATTATCAGAGCTATTTCCATCATTTCCTTCTTCATCATCTGCTTCTGCATTTTCATCTGGTTCATTAAATGTAACTTGCATGTTTTTTTTCAAATGCCTCCTAGACTCCAGTTCTCTTATCCTCTCTAATTCTTGTAAAGCTTGAGCCTCAACTCTTTTCACCGCTCCTTTTATTGTTTTTCTAGTACCTTTCCAATCAAACCCATCGTATAAATAAATTTTGGTTTTAGAAAGGTTAATATTCAATTTTATCGGAAAAATTTCAGGATAATTCTTATCAGTACCGTTATTACTAAAATGCTCTTCGTCAAACGAGAAAGAAGACGCTTCTTCTTTTGAGTTAGCAGATTCACTAATGCTTAACTTATTTAGACCATTTTCAAGACTCTGTGATGAATTATGCGAGTCATCATAGTATTCCTCGACAATATTTATATCACTAGCACTTGAATTCTCATTCGAAGTCTTTTTCAATGTTGCGAGATCTTCAAAAGTATCTGAACGATTTATTGATTTCATAATTGAACCATTTTTAAATTCATCATCTTTTATTTCATCCAAAAGGTTAATTGGATCATTAACTGTTACCTTTACTTTTTCATTATCTGTAAAATTTAACGGCGGCTTTAGATCATTTATCATTTGTATCAAAACATGAGCCGAGTCCGCACATAGATCAAGTTGATGTTCATCGGAGTTGATCTTAATATCTAATAATGCTAAGCTATCTTGGAGACCCAAATTTTCATTTCTTTTAATTATTTCTTGAATTCCTGTATTAACAGTGATCCCAAGATGAATGCAATTAATATTACCTACTGAAATATATCCATTTGATACAAACCATGATAGCGGAGAAATATAAACCGCGTTGGTGGGCTTTGCTGTAGCTTCTCTATCTGTTTTGGACAAGTTAATATTCTTTATATCATCAACCAATAAAAGTGACAAATTCCTTAATGAACTTTTGATGTAGAATTGATGTGATCCAAAAGTTACATCAGAATTACCTTTATTTATAATTAATAAACTCTTGCAATCCAATCTCCCAGGGTTCAACCCAATTACACAATCATATAATGAAAACCTGATATCAAGTCTTTTAGAAGGTGAATTCAGGGAACTTGATTCTCGCTTGTGGTCTGTAATATCATGTAGAACGGCAGTTTCATCAATTTCCTTCTCCAACAACTCGAGCCAGCGAGTATAATATTCAATTAAAAAATTTCGCAAGGATATATCTATGGTATCAATTTTTTCATTAGTTTTGATATTAACTAGAATTAAGGGAATATTAATTTTATTGACCTTTTTGCTCTGGAATTCGTAAATAAAGTCATTGATAGCTTCACCATTTCCCAAATTCCTATCAACCTTCATAGCATGGATTGAACCTTGTATATCATTGTTGAACTTGTAGAAAGATATCTTATCTATTTGGAAATCAAAACCCCCAAGTTTTGGTAAAACATTAGTTATGTAGAATTCAATATGATCAACATATAGTCTAAATGTCACTAAATTAGACCGGTTAGTATTTACCAAACTAGGGTTATTAAAATTAGACCTCCTCGAACGTCTTTGATTTGCATAAACCGAGCTCAGTAATATCGACGAACTTTCTGTTTTAGTTGTTCTACTACTTATTACAAACCCCTTATCCTTAACGGAATTTTCTAAGGAATTAACCTGCAGTGACAATGTCAGCCAGCTAGCTGAAAAAATAGAAAATTCCTTGATCAATAGTTTCAAATCCTTAAGACTAGATTTAGTTGAGATTTTAGATAAGCTCAAAGTTAAATTTGAAGTAAGCATAATTTCACGAGGAAATGAATCACTGCTACTATTAGAGTACCCTGATTTACTACTAAAGGATTTGAACTCTTGTGGTTTTGCTGATAATTGAATATTAGACAATGTCGACAATAAGGTTTCGACTTCCCCAGAAACAGTACTTATTAGAATCTTGTTGATACTCATACCCTGTTTTAACAAATTAAATGAAATAGGAAATATAATAGTCTTCAAAGTTAGGTTATCCGAAAGTTTTAAATTTATTGTAGTCGACGCTGTTTGTAATATAAATTGAACATTTGATTCTTTTGATAATCCAATTGATGAGGAGCCTTTCAATTCTCTATTAGGAATTAAGTTATTTTTAAATACGTTAACTGAATTCATTGTGGATTTCATTGTATTATAACTGTCATAAACCGATGATACAGATATGCCTAAATTTGATAGTAGTAGCAAAGTAGGTTTGTCCAAGTTTATATTGGCTTGCTTCGAGAACAAACTTGTAAATTCAAGATGCTTTATTTCATTTTCAAATTTAGTGAAAATTTCAAAACGAATATCTGCCTTAGACGAACTGGAAGATGCAGGTATTGACCCAGTCAATTCTTCTGACGCTTTTGATTCTGTATTCGATGTGGATGCAGTATTTTTAAATTTAAGTATTTCAATTTCTTGATTATTTGCGAATTTCACTATTTTGAAGACTTCAATACCTCCATATATGAGAGCTTCATTTTTGTATTTTATATTGAGGTTATGAAAAACAAAATTGAGTGAACTAGATGCAGACGCAAACTCTCCAGTTGGTAATAGAGCTGATGTTGCACTTATAATAATGTTATTTATCCGGAGTCTATCAAAAAATGGATCTAATGAGCCCCCATTATCATCTAATATTATTTGTTCATTTTCATCTTCTACTTCATCATTGTCATCAGCATATTGTGGGAAACTTAAATTTGACTTGAATCTTTGTTTATGCATATTCATTTTGCGTTGCTGATAATATTTTAATTTAAGATTATGCGATATATTATTGAAGATTGAAATTATAGTAGGAGATATGGGAATTGCTGCAATTTTAACTTCACCCACGTCAATTTCCAAGTTGGAAATATTGCTTAGTCCTTCAAATTCAATATCTATATCATCAATATGTATTAAGATTGGCGATTCTTTTTTCTCTAGTGTCTCTTTGTGTGTCGTACCATCGTTGTTGCTGGGTTTGTTGAAAGATTGGGATGTTGCGCTCATGTAAATTGAGCTAGCTTCATCATGAGTAAATACCATGCTGTTCATTAAGGATTCGTCACCGTAGTCATTATCGTTATCTTCGTCATCCTCAGAAGTATTGCTGTTTTCTGACTCCTTTGGCGAATCTTTCCCCATATTTTCACTTGCGGATTCACCTGGGTTCACGCCAGGTCTTAAAGTTATTACTTTAACACCTTTGATCTTTATGTGCCTCGTGCCATTAGTAGTATTTAACAAAGCCTCGTCAATTTCTAAGACTAAATCAGTTGATTCCGAAACTATCTTGACATTCAAATTAGTTACCTTGACTTGCAACCTCAGCAAAGCCATTTCTACTGCTTTTGTCATTACACCACTTAAAGCTGATGGCCTTGTTCTTGTAGATGATCCAGAAGAGCTTGAATTTGACCTGGACTTAGATGATGTTGGGGGTATCACAGTGTCAGTCTCGTCTTCCGATGATGTAGTTTCGTTGGATTGCTTATCAATCATAAGAGTATTTGCAAGATCAGCTGTACTTTGTGCTAACAGAAACTGAACATTATTACTAACTTCTTCTTTCATATCAAAATCTGGGGCAATCACAATTTCCACATTATTAGCATCAATGCTAACTCCACCCATCACTCCTCCATTCAATTCCAAACTACCCACTTGTCCATATCTCAAGTTACAACCAGGCAACTTGCCTACTTTTTCAGGATCTATGGATACATTTTTTAACACTATGTTATTTAATGATACCTCTTCCAAGTTAGGTAAATCTATCTCTGAAAACAATGAAAGCTGCTGTAATACATAAAGCAAGAGTCTTTTTTGAATATTTTGCGGCATCCATTGAGGACTCATTTTGCAAAGTAATTCAATATCTCTTTATGATCACCTTAATGTAGTTCAGGATTACTATTATGGTGTAATCAATCAGTAGGTATACGTGAGGTTAAGTGATTAGATAACGATAGACTAGCCGCCACATTAGAGATCCTGTATATAATCCATTATCATAAACTAGCTGGCTATTTACAAGTATTTAGTTCTAGGTTTTGAATTAGAATTATACCTTCAGAAGAAGCTTGGGGGGTGATTAAGAAGTACCAAAGGGTAGCGGGTTCCAGTTTTTATGCTCTTCAAATAAAAATATAGGTTTAGAATTTGGGGTTGTCTTTTGCTTTTTTGACGGTCTTTCAGATGATTCCGCCAGTACGGGGCCATTTAATATATCATCCAATGAAGGAGGTGCAGCTAGGGATGCAATCTTCGTTTGCTTGCACAAGGCAGTCACTTTAGAGTACAAATCCTTTTTACTTTGCGAATTTACTTGTAATTTTTCAAGTGACGATTGTAGTATTTCCAAAAATTCAAGCTGGTAGTTTATGTTGACTTTTTGAATTTTATCAATGATTAGCTTAACGAGTTCTTCGTAAGTAGTAAATTTATAGTTTTCTGAAGTCACATTGCGAATCAGTGAGAGGTCCCGAATAAGAAATGAAGCCCATTCTTTAATTTGTTTTACTTCATCGTCATGCTTGAATTCAAAACCTAGTTTTAGGTCCAATGATTGAATGTCATCACTTATATTTGCGTCCAAAAAGTTGAATATATTGAACAATAGCTGCAACTTGAAATCAACCCCGAGCTCTTCTATAAGTGGTTTATATAGCTTGATGAGCAAAGAATTAAACTTAAACTTTTTAGATTCCCTGGCTTGAAGCTTGTCGTAGTTATATATAAGAAAATTCTTGAATACTAGAATTTTTATAAGCACTTCCGGCTCTTCATGTAAGCGTTGCTTTAAATTACCGATTGCTTTCCAATATTTTATGCCTGATTCCGATGAATTTCCAAATTTTATTATTAGATTCAAATCCTGTTTTCGAATTTTCTTGAAAACTTTCAAATTTGTAATGCAAGCCTCCATAATGGGAGTGACTCTATTTATTTCTGCCTTGTCGGTTTCATTATCTTCATTATCTTCCAAGTCGTCTGTTTCTTCTACATTATTCCAGTAATTATCATACAACCAATTTAACGCTTGTCTACTAGCTATTCTCAAAATGTTTAGATTGGGCAATAATTCATGTGTTCCCATATGTCTTAATTCAACAAAAAAACTAGGAAGATTTAGATTTTTGGCTAGCTGATGTAGTGGTATCGCAAAATTTGATTGTTGAAATGGATCTAGTAATCCATTCACAAATCTGATTAATGCCATTGTATAAGATAATTGTAAAACGTTTGAGTCATTATTAGAACCTCCCTCACTTGGATCAGTTAATATTATAGAAGTCAACAATGATGTCGACTCTATTGCATGCGGAAGTTTCCCTCTTGACGATAATGCCTTCACCTTCTGTATTGCTCTATATCTATTATCTTTGGAATCATCAAAATTATAGAACCAGTCTTTTATGATTATTAGCTCTTGTACATCTCTATAACATACTATAGTTGGATTTCTCTTCAATCTTTTGGATGACATCGCTGTAACCGTTAAGAATTCAGAGATGAGCTAAATAAATTTAGCGATATAAGTTCAGTTTTGTGTAATACTTGTGCAACACTATTCTATGTCTTTAGATGCAATAGGTGGTATCAGAATGGGTGGTGGGTTGGTGACCTATATATGACAATATTTGATATCAGAGACATTTAATCCACCAGGGAAGAAAGTTGGTTTCAACCACTAGACAATGCATTGGCTCGTTAAGGACTAGAGAGTTCAAGAAGACTGTCGATTTTTGGTGATATGATGCAAATATTTAAAAGTGCGAAGAACTTGATGTCCATATTGTAGAATTTAATATCGAAAACTCTAAAGCTTTCATTAATTGAAAAGCTGGAGTTGACTCATCCAAACAATCTTACATTCTTCGTTATTGTTGAATGTCTATATATACCAACTGAACTCATCATCCATTGTTTTTTGATTTTCTGATATAGATGTATCCTACTAGATGTAGATAACGTTAAGGCTTCTACCAATATCATCACGTGTTCGAGCTCGAAGAGGGTGAGTTTAATTCTGTTAGTCCAAAGGTTTAAGCAACAACATATCAAGGCATTTTTAAATAATGTCTAAAGAGGTAGGATGAAAAAGAATAGAGTAAGAATCCCCAAATCTTGTTCAATATGTCGAATTAAAAAGATTAAATGTGATAGGAAAACTCCTTTCTGTGGAAGCTGTTCTGAGAATAATACAGAGCATTTATGTAAATACGATCAAACAGCCTGGTTAATGGAAGGCCCCGCTGACAATTCATCTACAGCCAGCCTACAAAAAGAAATATTCAAATTACGGTCAGTAATAACAACGCTTGAAGCAAAGATAGAGAAACAACTGATTGGGGTGAGCTCGCAGCTGCTGACTCTTTCTACCAATAGCTCGCCTCTATTTCTGGAAAACCAAGAACATTGGGGTGAAAAGCAAGAGAAAGATGACTCGATATTATGTGCAAATGAAAAAGCGATTAATATGAATGTTAAGCACTCGAAAATGTATTATTTTGGACCTACGGCGACTTCCTATCTCATGATGAATGATAAATACGCAACTCAATTATTTACAGATTACATGGCGGATCAACTAAAGAAGTTCAGATTAAAACATACCTCTCTTGAAGTCCAAGATGATCGAATTTTAAATGAAGAAAGTATATATTGTTCTAGCCAAGCAGATCCTGTGGTTGGAGATTTCCCAGAGCTCCCGCCACTAAGAATTGTTCATGCCTTAGTGCAAAGGTTTTTCAGAGTGTGTTACAAATTTGCACCATTTTTTGACGAGAAGATATTTATGAATGAGATATGCCTTATTTTCAAGAACAAGGAACACATCTCACAAGAAGACATAACTCACAAGAGAAGCACAATTTCCATTCTTTTAACTATGCTAAGGTTTGCTTATCTCACCTTGCCAATGAAGGGGTACCATAGTAATTCGTTACCTCTAGCCGATCATGATGTGGTACAAGATATCCTAAAGTGTAACGTGGACATTTCATCTTCCTACATTGAATGCTCGAAACGACTCATGATTAATCATTCTAGTCTCGATAAAATTGATTTTAGAAAAATCCAAGCAATTTTGCTCTTACGAGTTTACCAAATGCAAAGTCCTGAGAATGACAATCTAGCAATAAACCTGAATATTTTAATTTCTATTGCGGTGCAGATGGCTAGGTTTCATGGGCTTCATAAAGATCCAACTGACCTTAGCTTGGTTTCGTTAGATAATAATGATATTCACTTGTGGAGGAAAGTTTGGGCCTTTATTATGTATTTTGATTCTTTACAAGCGTTTAACTTAGGTGTACCCATGCTAATACGCGAGGACGAGATTGACACTCATCCACCTTTCACTAATTTAAAAACCGAGCAACTCTGGTTACCAAACGAAGAACTCAAATTAGAGAGATTTTTCAAACTTAATTACGTAGCTTCAAGACTAATTCGTCGTGCAGTGGTTTTGACGCAAGCTAAACTGGGGGCTAAGATATTTGAAGTTGATAAATTGATCTCAGAATTCGAGGACATGCTCAATAATAAGATGAAAACATTCGATCAATTATATTCATCTGACTCCTCGGATAGTGTTCTCGAACTTATGCTCCGTATGATGATGATGCGAAAGCTATTTTCCTTAGCATATTACTGTTTTATTAGTTTAAATGATAGCGGAAAAAAATATTTACATGTTGCAATTGAAACGGGGTTGAATATCATCAGAGTAGGCTATGAATTTGCAAAAGACCCTACCGCTGTAACATGTCTGGAGTTGGAAACAATAGTTGCCCCTTCAATATGGAATCCTGTCAAGGTAGTTTTGCTACTCATGTGTGGAGTTATAATTAGATGCTTAAAAGGAGACGCTTTGATAACAGAAGCAGTTAAGAGCTTTCAGTTAAGCGATTCTTCCAGCACCTTGACGTGGCTTCAAGTATACCAAGGAAATGAAAAAGAAACTTTGCGAGGTCTAATTCTGAAGTTAGAGGAGTATCATTTATTCAGTTATAAGCTTTCTGTACGGTTTTTTGATTGTTACCATATATGTATTACATTAAAATACTTCATGAATTATTTGCATAATAACAACGCAGAAATTTTGCAGCCTCATTCTGAAGTGCTCAAAAACACCATTTCAGGAAATGAGCCAAACCCAACAGCAGATTTAGACTCTGCGGCCCTCAATGACTTTTGGAATAAGGAGGAGGAGATCCATTATGAGGCAACGTTTGATGAGTTCTTGTCATTTCTCAATTATAACACCGATCCATTTTTGAATGACCTTTGATCTTTAATAAAGATAGTTTTAGAGCGTATGAATCTTATAGTACCAACTACCTAGGCTACATTTACAATTTATGTTGAATTTAGTTACTTCGAAATATCTCTTATTAGTCAAATCGACACAAACAACGAGAAAACAGAATGTGCACAAGCAGATTTCAATACACAATTTTGCACCTATTTTAACCGTGAAGAAAGGAAGGTAAGACCACTGTATGATTAACGGCAATTAAGGGACTTTATATGAACCGCATTTAACGGGATTTACTAAACCACATTTATCTAAGCGATTTATTTTCTCCGCAGTTAACGAGTTTATCACAGAGTGTAAACCTGCAAATAACAGCTTTAACTCAACCGCAATTAACGGAATTAAAGAACTGCGATATTATTTACTTGCTTAAAGTTCTACTATTTCACTATTGGTGGTTTGACCATAAACAACCCCAATAACCTAGAGCAACATAAAAAAGAAGATGCTTTTTAAAATACTTCAAATATGTTATAAAACATAAATTAAAAATGCTAGCACCAAGTCTCTCCTGGAAGGAAACAAAATAATACCTCGCAATTTTCTATCCTCCCAATCCAACTTTTGGTCCTGTTGATTGCCCAGATTTTGTCAAGGTCTATATTCTTTCTAGAAGTGAAGAGAAATCTAAAGTTGCGATAGAGAAGATCTAGAACGAAATCCAGAACGAACATAATAAATATGTTGAGTTACACTTTATTAAACTTGATTTAGGTGATTTATCTACGATTAAGCAAACAGCGAACGAATTCTTGAAAAAAGAAAATAGATTGCATATTATCATCGATAATGCAGGTGTTATAATTCCTCCCATGGGATCCAAGACAGATCAAGGGTACGATTTGCAATGGGGTACCAATGTTCTCGGGTCGTAAAGTTTCAATATCTTTATGTCCTTGGGGATTGAAAACTGATATACAGAGGCATTTGTCGGATGTTGCTATATATATCTTGAATCGTAGTAGTGGTTATTCTAACATTCCAATACATTTTTAATACGCAAGTTTGCAACCAACCGAACCGTGTTCATCCGAAAGCATAGAAGGTAGGACTGCACGCGAGACCGCACCTAAACCGCTATTAGCGGAAATGATTCTAAATATTACAAACGCCACAGGGTGAATCTATCCGCAGTTAACGGAATTAAGCTGAACCTTACTACTTTTGTTATTACATATTTGGAACATAAATAAAGTCATTGAACAGAAACGATATAAATAAGAAAGATGCTGTCTGATTTTTTTTAAGTGAGGATGCAAGGTATCATAAAAATAAATTAAAAATGCTAGCACCACGTCTTTCCTGGCAAGAGGCAAAACAATTTCTTTCCATTTTCTATCCTCCCAAACCAACTTTTCTTCCCGCTGATTACCCAGATTTGTCTGGTAAAGTAGTGATTGTTACCGGTGGTAATACCGGGGTTGGTTACCACACTGCTAAATTGATGGCTGGTGTTTGTAATGCCAAGGTTTATATTCTTTCTAGAAGTGAAGAGAAATCTAGAGTCGCAATAGAGAAGATCCAGAACGAAATCCAGAACGAATATAATAAAGATGTTGAGTTGCACTTTATTAAACTTGATTTAGGTGATTTGTCTACGATTAAGCAAACAGCGAACGAATTCTTGAAAAAAGAAAATAGATTGGATATTATCATCCATAACGCAGGTGTTATGACTCCTCCTATGGGATCCAAGACAGCTCAAGGGTACGATTTACAATGGGGTACTAATGTTCTTGGGCCATTCTTATTGCAAAAGTTTTTGGATGCACTTTTCATTCAAACTTCTAAAAAGAATCCACCGAACTTAAGTCGCGTTGTATGGGTATCATCTACTGCTCATTTCAGTGCTCCTGCAAATGGGGGAATATACTGGGACGACTTGAATTTTGCAGATCCATCAAAAAAGTATGCAAATGGTGAAATATATGGCCAATCAAAGGCTGGTGTTATAACGAATGCAATCCAGTGGTCAAAAAGAAATTCCAACGGTAATATAACTTCCGTAAGTCTATGTCCTGGTGGATTGAAAACTGATTTACAAAGACATTTGCCAGGAATTGTTAGATCTCTTTTGAACTGTATCTTGTATGATGCGGTTTTTGGTGCTTATACTGAGATGTTTGCGGCTGTGTCACCTGAAGTAACTGAAAATAATGAACACAGAATGATTATTTCTTTTGGTAGATTTGGAATAATAAGAAAAGATATTGATGAAGGTGCAAATGGAGAGAACGGAGAGAAGTATTGGAACTACGCGGAGAAGGAGGTTTCAAAGTACCTTTAATTGTGTCTTAACAAGTGATTGAAGTGTCACAGAATTTAAGTTGTCCATTTTACTAGCTTCACCAAAAGGAGAATGATATATGATTTATTTCGTTAGTATTGATTGAAAGAAATAATTCAGTAGAATACCATAATTATATTATATGAATTAATGGAAGGTATAAGACAAAATAATGAGACTATGTCAATAAAGTTTAGTACCGAGATAATTAGTGATATGAAGAAGTATAGGGAAATAATGAAAAATCACATTACTCTGTAAATGGTTTAAGTGTTTGTAATTCAAAAAATGTTGTTGGAGATAAATTGTGTATGAACATCTAGAGTTGCTTAGGCGGTTATTTTGAGGAACTATTTGATTGAAGGTTGCTAATAAACAGTATTGGAGATTGGGATAGTATTTATCTTAACATGTTTAGAGGTTGAATGAATAATTATAAGTGAATTATGACAGATGTAGGATTTCCGAGGAAAAGGCATGTATATCACGGATGGATGCTTTTTGGCTCTCAGAGTCTCCCATATATGGATGGCATCGGAGTTTCAAAGTGGCTAAGTCCCGGTTAACGATCTGTTGTCATTAAAGCTCAACAAACCCTTATACGGGGTAATTTTATCTACCACTTGTCAAAAAAATGTATATCGTCACATAAGCTATCGCCGTTTGTATATGTCAACAAAGCATGTCGACTACTTGGCGTTCTTTAGTAACGCCGGTTGTAGATTAGAAAGAATAGTTGCTGCACAACTATAGAACCTATACACCTCGAAATTAACAGCTCCGCCATGCGTTAAGGCGGACATTATCTACTATGTTGCTGTTCGTTAGAATTTAAAACGAGCAAGAAAATTAGTATTTGGGTTTAGTTTCATATATATTATATTTCATAATTAAATAATATAAAAATATTACATTTGCTTATGAATAATGAACAAACTTTAGAAATTATAGCATGTTTAAAGTAGGTTTAGATATCGATTCAAGAGCTTATTTCACTATTGCAGCAATGCATTGCACACTTTCTATGCTACGAGTTTGGTGTACAATTGTAGTCCAAAGTAGACAGATCTAAACCACTGTAGTCACTACTTTTGAAGATTAAACAATAATGCTCTCCTCAATGTATATGTACAAAATTGAACTATGAACTTGATTTCTGTACTCTCTTTCGTTCAAGCAGAAATTTCTCTAAAGTACCTTATACCTTCTAAACTCCGGAATCATGCATCGGTAGATTCTATTATTGAGAATATGCTAGCTTGCGGGGGCGCCTATTATCTATACATCCTTACATCAGATTTAATACATACACCCTTGTATTACCCCAGTTTTTCTTTTATATATTTTCGTCAAAATTAATATACACAGCTTGTACCTATTATATTATAGTCTTCTATGTGCAAAAAGGACTCTGAGTAACCGGCTTATCCTAAATCTATTTGGGGTTATCTCCGAAATGCATTGAAAAGGTTGTGATTAACTGCAAAAATCGGATCGAAGCCCCAGTATGAAGCAATAGTCAAAGATAGGTCCAAGAAATGTTTCTCTTCAAGCCATTGCTCTTGGAAACATTATGCTGATCTCCTCAATTGAATCCTAAACAATCCTGGGGATATATATCTATAGTTGTTGTTTCAAAGGTATATAAAGGGAGATGGTGATTTCCCAAATTGCAATTAATATTTTCTAGATGAGACTATCACTATAGTAATATGTCAACTGATTCCATAGATTTGAAGGCAAGAGTTTCTCACGAAAGCTATCCTCAGAGTAAGATTGCCATTTGCGGCGATGGAGAGGAGTTTATTCGTCTTGGGAACAAAAAGTTTTATAGGCATGAATTAATGACAGCTTTTGGAGGAACATTAAACCCAGACCGATACGCACAATATCCAGTTCATCAGTTTGGAAATGCTGCAGCCTTGGGGTTAGCCGGATATTCTCTTACAACTTTTGTTCTTGGGCTATATTACACAGGTGTCTTGGGTATAGTTGTACCTAATGTTGTAATTGGACTAGCCATGTTCTATGGGGGTACAATAATGTTTCTTTCTGGAACTTGGGAGCTTGTGATTGGTAACGCATTTGCTGGAACAGTATTGACCAGTTATGGATGTTTTTGGTTTTCATTTGGAAGTATATACATTGAAGCATTCGGGATTTCTGCAGCATATGCTGACGAACCTGAGCAGCTTCAAAATGCAATTGGATTTTATCTAATTGGCTGGCTCATTTTCACCTTTTTGATGACTTTGTTAACCGTAAAATCGACAGTGCTATTCTTCAGCTTATTTGTCTCATTGAACGTTCTTTTTTCAGTTCTAGCAGCAGCAAACTTTACTGGAAGTGCTAGTGCTTCAAAGGCTGGCGGAATCGTTGCAATTGTTGCTTCAATTTTAGGATGGTTCAATACTTTTGCTGGTGTTGCAACTAAACAAAATTCGTATTTCACTGCAAATCCTATCCCAATTCCAATATTTGGAAAAACAGAATAGGTATATAAATATCGCTGGCGATGAATATTAACCTATTAACAATGACACAATAGTTATTCTTAATACGGCAGTTGTTGGGAAATATAATTTACTCTATTGAAGACGATCTTAGTTTAGCTCATACGGCTTTTAGCTAGCTTCTTTATTTAACAATTAGATAAGATTTTACAAAAATTTGGATAGTATGCATGTCTTTCTAGAGGGAAAGTAATACAATTACCAATTGGTTATTACGGGAGATTTTCGTTTATCAAAACCTTCTCGTATTCTGTGTATTAAGCAGCAGTTTCAAAGCGCCTATAATGTAGTTGAATAAACATCATTAGCCTTACTACAACAGCAATTTGATTGGTTAACATTACATTCACAACAGTACACAAGTCATAAAATTTAGCCAAACTTAATTCTTCCTTTCACCAACGTTATAACACAACTCAGTATCAAACATTGAATTTCATTACATGCGAACGCAAATTATACACTATCCAAATCTTACAGAGATAAGTAAATTGGTACAATTTGTCGATTACTTAGTTGAACTAATTTCTATTTTATTACAGGCTTAACCTTATTATAAGTAATGGAATTAAGTGTGACCGTATCTTCTGAAGCTCTTGGTTATGCTGAATGTTCGTAACTCCGATTAGATAACTACGATTACGGCTGACCGCACTTTTTTTATTTCTTTTAGTTTGTGGACTATACGTAGTTTTTATTACTTCTTCCGATTATATAAAAATTCTCCCCACCATCCTTCATTGATGGGCTATACTGCTACTCACAAGCATGGTTCGCACCTAACTCCTAGTGTCAAACCTTCAACAAATTATTTTGTTATCAGCTTGATCATATCATGATTCAATGAACTCTCTATCAGAATTGAAAGTGCGCCAAAAAACGGATTCTCAGTAGCCATTTTAAATGGTACCAACTTGTTAGATTTATTCCAAGGTTTATCCGAATTCATTCTCTCTCCATTCGCAATATTATTTCTTCTCTACCCTAATCCCCGAGAATTATTAGATGTTAAATATCGGACATACGTGAATTTATGAGACAATATAGAATTGGAGTAGTTGATTATTTTAGCAGGTTGAATTTATCCACATGCCCGATGTTCTAAAATCCTGCGAGACCACCGTATAACTGCAAAATATTGCCTAAACCCCAAAATTACTATAATAACACAGTGACAAATTGTTTATGGAGATTATATATATGTATAGATTCTTATCTTTTTAATTTGAGATTTATATCAAAGCAAAATAATATAAGTGAAGAATATGACTTCAACAGAATCAATAGAATTAAAAGGGAGAACCTCTCACGAAAGTTACCAACCTAATAAAGTCTCTGTATGTGGTGATGGGGACGAGTTTATAATTATAGGCGACAAAAAGTTCTACAGACATGAGCTAATGACAGCATTCGGTGGTACATTGAACCCAGACAGATATGCGGCATATCCTGTTCATGAGTTTGGGAATGCGGCAGCGTTAGGTCTAGCAGCGTTCGGTCTTACAACGTTCGTTCTTGGGTTATATTACACAGGTGCTATGGGAATCGAAATTCCAAACGTGGTGGTTGGTTTAGCTTTATTTTATGCTGGAACTATGGATTTTTTGACAGGTATTTGGGAGCTTGTCATTGGGAATACATTTGCAGGAACAGTTTTGACCAGTTATGGATCGTTTTGGTTTGCATTTGCAACTCTTTATATTGAAGCTTTTGGTATTGCTGCGGCATACAAGGATGAACCAGAACAGTTTGCTAATGGTGTAGGTTTATTCCTTATTGGTTGGTTTATTTTTACGATGCTAATGACTTTAATGGCTGTAAAATCGACAGTTATGTTCTTATCCTTATTTGTTGGGTTAGATTTTACTTTCCTCCTTTTGGCTATTGCAAATTTTACTGGTAATACTGCAGTAACTAAAGCAGGAGGTGTATTTGCTATTATTGCTGCAGTTAGTGGTTGGTGGTGTGCATTTGCAGGTACTGCTAATAAGCACAATTCCTATTTCACTGCTAATCCTATTACATTACCTGTTTTTGGAAAAAATAACTAATTACATACTAGATAATTAATATTTATCATAATTCATCGTCAATCTATATATATATGTGTATAATTAACTATATTCCAAGCAGGTTTATTAATTGAGTTTGTTCGTACGACATGGTTGAACTCTCTATAGTATGTAAACTGTAAGTAGAAGGACTCAATAAAGTAGAATTCTCGTTATAAGGAAATTTCAAGTTATTAATATCATCTTTACCGCTATCCCCATACGTCGAGTCACAACTTATGATTACGACACCTATTAATACCCCCATCAACCCAAATATAACCATTGACAATTGCCCATATGTCATTCTGTGGTCAGAAAGTAATGAATTGAAAACTAAGTCATTAATAAGATTAACGAAGTTAAAGACCAAGAAGCATAATGGATATAATATTGAAGTTGAAATTTGTGACAAGCCTAAATTAAATGCTGTTAGTTGACATGCAATAATTGCTAGCATTATAATTAGTAACAAGTACGGGGTGAAATTGCTTGATTGAAATATATTTTTGAAATTGTGTTTATCACGTAGGATTATTTCTATGACCACATCAATCAATGATTTGGCAAATAAAAATGTATGAGCGGTTAAAGTACCTGCTATTAAACCGTAATTAATTCCCATTGTAAACTGATATCTGGAAAGTAATGTAGTTTGTAATCTACTCCTTCTCTTTCTTAGTCTTTTCAAATTCTGTTTTCTGCGTGATATTACTAAATTCAAGAGAATTAATACTGCAATAACAACATAAGTGGTCATAAACCACCCAAGAAATGCCTTGCGGGTGAGCTTTTCTAATATTAATTTAAATTCCTTGTTTTTATCGTCATCTTCGGGTAATGGATCCACATTACCATTGAGTGCTACTATAAATGCTCCATTCGCTATGACCAACGTTCCTATAGCCAACTTTTTGGTGAACTTTTCACCTGGCAATAAAAGACAACTTAAAATTGCGTTAAATATGAGTCCTATGCTCTGCAACGGTGACAAAATTATCAAAGGGAGCGTAGTTAACTGAATCAAAGATCCAAAAATGTTAGCAATTATAAACAACATAAATCCCAAAAACCACATATTCCTCTTATGTCTCTGATGATGATGATGACTATGACCAATACTGTGAGTTAATAAATGTGATTTTCTTTGCAATGTAATACCTAGAGACTGAATGGCCGATGACACGATAGCTACAGAGCATCCGAGTATGATACCGGATATTGAGCCATCCGAATCCTGTACCATATTAACACTATTATATATTCTTCCCTTATCCACACTGCCAGTACTTCTAGTAACCAACTTATGAAAAATAATATATTATACCAGTAGGATCAACACTAAAGAACACGAAACTTAAAGTCTTCTGACGTTGGTTAATAAATTATCAGCCTTATACTTTCCTATCTGCAGGGATGATTATTGTTTACATTTCACGATAAAGCTTTATAAAGATTATGTATTAAGTGAAGAACCATCATGGAAGATATCATACTAGATATTATAGATCATCTTGATTCAAGACATATTGATGATTTAATTCAAGGAATAGAAAATTTGGATAAAGTTTTATCCCTGTTATTGCCGTACATAACATCTTCGAGGAAGAATCCACAGGCACCCAGAAATGACAAATTAGTTAGCTTCGTCAATCTTCAAGACAATTTCCAATATAATATAACCAGTCATCTTATCCAGTTCTACAAAGTAGTATGGGAAGATATTGCAGGTGTTGATATGGATATAATTTTGACTTGCAATAGACTACTTCAGGGCTTGCTCTTGCTCCATCCTGAATCTAGGAAAATATTCAATAGACTGAATAATATGAAAACTATGCTTAATTTTGTAAGAATTACCAACGGAGGCGACGGAGAACGTCATATTCCGGTTGAGGTCACAATCTCATTCATTTCTACTTTGATCCACATATTATTGAAAGATTTGACCAATTTTCGTGTATTTGAGGAAAGCGATGGGTGCTCAGTTGTCATTCGAAAGCTACAATTATCATCGTTTCCACCTCATAAGGGTTCACAGCCATCTAAGCAACAGGAGCTTAATTTCAAAGTTATCGAATTTTTGATCTTCTACTTGATAGACGAAAATGAAATAGCATCCTCAGCAAAGAAGAGGACAACACAGGAGAAATCGGATTTGTTCCGTCCTGATTTTCCAGAAATAGACAGCTTGGTAGAAAGCCTAAACGATCTAAAGAATATATAATATATGACATTGCCAACGAACCTTTTTACTTATTACATTATAAATATACGCATAACTTAAATATCACTTATTATCTTTCATGTATGACATACTCACATACGATATAATGCCATAACTAGTGTTTAATATATTCAGTATAGCTTTATATACTTCTTATAACAGTACTAGCGTATTTGTTTGGCCTGCACATAGTTTAATTTAGAAGGCCATCAGAAAGTGTTTATTTATGTATAAGAAACAAACATTGTTATAGAATAAATAGGCTTATTATACAACGTTTAGATGTATACATACATGGAATACCTCCAGAAATGCTTTTACAAATCCACGAATTGGAATGAGGATAACATTTTTTCTAATATAACGGCTACTTCACAAGCATTATTGGAGTTTCCCATTCCAAATGGGTGTAAAGTAGATTTATCTTCGAAAGCCACTGAACATCTGGCTTCAAGTTTCACGTTATCAAATTACCATTCAATAAATGGATCTTTGGCATATCTATATTCTTCAATTCCTTTGCGGAATACAATGGGCACTAAAGATATTTCATTACAGGATGCTATTTCTGGATTCAAAATGCTTGAACTTAACCCATCAACTACAAATGCATTACAGAATCCCGTATACAAGAATACACATGATTCATTACTATACGGGAGAATGTACTTTCCAGGTTCAGCTTTAGAGGCTATGATTATTAAGAGAATCTCAGCACAAACACAATTGTTGATCAAATGTATCAATAATCCTCATTTAGATAAGAATGGGACAATGATTGTTTATTTACAGAAAAATACACCAAAGTTACTGAGAGAATTTATATATTCTACTAATGAAGCGCTATTTGGATTCCGATGCTTATATAACTTTGGAAGTCTGGAATCCAGTTCTAACAAGTCAAATAGCTCGAATCTAATTCCAAAGTTTGATAATTCAGTTATATCCATAGGCACAGAAATATGGTACGCCGCATTGAGTATGAGTCCAGGGTTGTCCACAGCATTCAGATATTCGACTAGATCTACTTCCACCGGAAAACCTTTGACTATGACATTGGCTTGTAACCCAATTTTGGGGCATATATCCTCCGCCTACACCGTTAAAACATCAGTGGCCTCTACATTTTGTTCAAAATATGATTTTAACGTGTTTTCATACGCCAGTAATCTTTCCTTGGGGTTTGAAATATATAACTATTCCAGCAACAATACACCTAATACTGCAACAGCTCCACCGCGCATCAATAATAACGATCCACAATTTTTGGGTAGCAACAACTCTGATACTAAGGGAAATGTGCATATACGATCGCCTGATGTATTAAACTACAAGAATCATTCTAGTAACAAACAAAATGTTATTATAAGTCCAATTCAAGCCCTCGATAACTATTATCATATTAATCCTACATTACTACCTTCAACCAAAAGCGAAGTTGACGACGTAGGGAAACCACTCGAAAGTCAAGAAGATTCGAACAATGAAACTGCAATGGCAGCATTTGAAAATCTTGTTAATGAATCTGACTTCTCGAGCGTAGTCAAATTATCTACTAGTCTAAACGATAAAATGTTAAAACTCTTATGGAAGGGTAGATGCAAAGACTTTTTGGTTACAACTGGAGTTAAAATGGTCTTAAATCCAGTCACTAATACACCAGAGTTTAACAGATTTGGAATAAGCTTCTCGTACGCTTGTTGATCAGCATTATATACTGTTGTATATTGTATAGTATTATGTATAGATAATGTCATCCGGGTAAATCAATAATAATTATAATTACACAAAAACCGAGCTTAACATTTTTTTTGAAAATTTCAACATTGAGAGAGTATTGAATTGAAGCTTCAAACAAACATAGTTCAAATGAAGAACCAGGAGCTTTATAACTTGTTTAAGAACTCCAAGTTATCCCAGGTTGCCACACCTTTGCATAAATCTTTGAGGGGGCGTGATAATGTACCAAGTCATCAAATAATCTACACACCAAAATCAAGTGCTATTAGATCAAACTTTGGTATTAAAACGGCGTTGCCAAAGCAGATTGGATTTTCTCATATCGTCTATAATGATATCGATAACCCTAAAAATATGCCAGATGTTGAAAGTTATTCGGGTCCATTATATAATCGGTTGAAATTCCAAGAAACGGGAGTTGCAGTGAAAAACTATTTTAATGAGAACAATCCATTATTTCCAAGCAAGACTACAAAATCTACTGATACATCTACCTCTCAATTAGACAGCGTATTGTCTAAGTTCAATTTAACCAACAGTGCTACTGGAGCTGATGTTAAAAGGTTACTTCAAAAAAATCCAGATTTATATAAGAAATTTCAAGCATGGTTAGTTAAGAATAGTCCAGAATCAGTTATGTCTAGCATGCCATCCAAGACTGTTAAGTTATTGAAAGAATTTTTAGCTACATCTCCAGACATTAAAAAGCAAGAACTTAGTTTGATAGATTTATCAAAGAAAGATGGTAGATTTGCTAACAAAGGACCAACCAATAAAATTCAAGGTACAGGAGGATTCTCGTATGCACAAAAAGGTAGATTAACCAACTCTCCAAATGGTATCAAACATGGTACTATCGCACCTGGTAGAATGGTAGGAGATAGAGAAGCAGCCATTGGTGGATTCATCGCTAGTGTTAATGACCGTACAACTTTATTACAAAACAATTACTCTAAGAACTATCCAGGTAAACATCCAAGACAATTCGTGATGCCATTTAAAATTAATGAGGCCGAAATTACTGAAAACGGTAGAGTTAAAGTGTATGCTGATGGTATCAAGGTTGGTTCCTGGATGCAAAGAACGAACAACAATAATGAATTTATTGATAGATCTAACTATGAGGCTTCCAATCCAAACTTTGGCAGTGCCTCTGAAAGAAACAGTAAAGATAATATTCCATTAGAAAGCTTATTAAATTTAATAGGAAATTCTAAAAAATAAGCGCTTTGCTGATCTTTCGATTCTCATGTATATATATTTACAAATAATTTAGCTTGTTATTATACAAATTCTATGTAGTTGAAGAAACGTCATTAGTGAATTAATCAATGGATGGCTTGGTATCAGCCATTCTGATTTTGAGCTTGTGTTGGAGTAGGAGCAGAAACGGGAACTGGGACTTGTGTTGAATCTAGAATTGGAGCTGCAGTTGAGACTGGAGCTGTAATTGAAACTGTAGGGTCAGTTTTATTCTTCTTTGATTTTGGTTCGGTTCCCTTTTCTTTTTGTTTTCTCTTCTTTGCGGTAGAATTAGAAGTAGAACTTTGAGTACTTGTAACACCTTGCATTTTTTTCTCTTCTTGGTTTAGTTGTACGCGTACATCTTCTGCAATAGATTCGTCTAGTTTACCATCAACTTGATACCATAAATAAAAACTGGTAGTTCTAGTACCATTTTTCAATATATAAGACATACGCTCCTGTACTTCCTCGAGTTTTTTAAAACTATTAACTATAATTGGAACATACCTTGAGGGTATTCCATGAATAGTAAATGAAAGGGCAGTATACTTAATTTCTGGTTCAACCGGACATTCAATTTTCTTGGGTGCCACCTTCTTATTAGGCACAGGTCCACCCCTTCTTCTGCGACCTTTTCTAGGAGGAGGTCTTCTACTTGGTTTAGATACCAGTTCCTCATCATTCTTTTGATTCTCTGAATCTACTTCTTTTGTTTTATCTTCATTACCTAGTTTTTGTTCACTAGAGCGGCTTTCTTCGTTTTCCAGTGCATGTTCCGGTTTCTGCTCATTCTCAGCTTGCTGATTTTCATTTTTCTGCGTTTCATTATTCTCCCCTTCTTCATTTTGATTCAATCTTTTCAAATCTTCCTCTTTCTTCAATTTATCTTTATTCAATTCTTCTTCTTCTTTTTTCTTGAACTCATTATATTCACTCAATTTTTGATTGTAATTGTCAACTTCGTTTTGATTATGAATCCATAAAAAGCTTACTAAAATGTCTTTATTATCAGGCTCCTCGGCATCGAAAGTTGCAGGTGGTAGTACTTCACATATTGCTTCTTGGGGGAGCATATATCTCACATTTGCATTTTCTACAAATTCAAATAATAGAGTTGCATCAGTTATATACTTTTCTTGGAATGCTGTTAACTTTTGGTCTTTTGGTACCTTTGGTTTTGGAGGTTTCTTTTCTTTTGGAGGTTTTTTGTCTTTTTGCAATTTTCTAGGTCTTTGGTTCGGAAGTATACCGTTTGGGAATAGATATGCATGATGTGGCTGTGGCCCCATTTCCCTTGCCCTTTGTATATAGCCCTGAAAAGTAATTATCTGCTGAGGAGACGCATTTCCCAGAGCAACTATCTTCATCAAAGCGTTTAATGATTGGTCCACCCTAGCTATTGTATTCAAATTTGCAATCATTATTGTATTCTCTATGGATTGCATGCTATTTGGATCTGTCTTAGTACTTGGGGCATCTGGAGGTGTAGGTGACGGGTTTTGAGGGGTCGAAACTGAGGACTGATTCATGGTTGAAGAATTTCCAGTAGATGGTTGCTGTACCAGCGTTGCTGTTTGTGGATTGCTGGACGTATTTATGTTCTCAACATTGGAAGTTGTAGTCGAATTCTTCAGCGTCTTGGAGTCACCTTCATGGATATTTGAGATATTCTGACTATTTTCATTTTGATCTTCTTTTTTATCTATTTCCTTTGAATTAACCTTAGAAGTCACTTTCTTCTTGAAATCATTTTCACCTTCTTTGGAACTCATAGTTTCCGACTTTTCATTTGGGGTTGGTTTTGTCTTTTGTTTATCTTGATCCTTTTGAGGGCTGTCTGTAGAATTAGTTTTTCGTTCCAGGTTTGAGTCACTAGTTTCATTTGGTACTTTCTGGGTCTCATTGGTTATAGATTGCGCAGATTGTACACTTGTAGGGATATTATCCTTGGGCTCATTTGAATTCTCTTCTTTTAAACTTTCTTCATTGATGGGAGTTTCTTGCGATTGATATTTCTGTTCTTCAGTGGACTTTGATAAGTTAGATTCCACAGACTTCTCCTTAATATTAGCATTTTCATTAATTGAATCGGCTGTTTTGTTCGTGCTAATCGCACTTTCTTTCCCATCCAATTCTTCTTTACTGTTTGGCTCTTTCTTCACTTTGTCTTCTTCGTCTTTCTTCTTGCCGTTTTTTTCGGACCTTTCGTCTTTGGCAATGAATAACCGTATCTCAAATTTATGAGGCCCAAAACTAAGAGATGCATCGCAAAGCTTAACCATTACATCCCTTGCGCTTACATCATTTCCCAATATAGGAACCCTTTCTGATGATTTATCATCTTTATGCGCCTTGTAAGTATTCTTTTCTTGATCCAATTGTTGCATTTTTTTTGCATATGAACTTTGCTTCAACCAGTATAATTTAAACATAGGTCCAATATTCATATAATTTAACCTAGACTTCATAAGTGATCTATAAAGAACACCTGTATCTTTTGTTGTAAGTGGATTCTTTAAGACATTCTCATAATGACCATTCGGAGGTGGATTATAAGATACTGGCAAACCAGAGAGAACCTCAAACGGTCTCACAATTGCTTGTGATAACGCTTTTTGTTGTTTTTCAATTTCTTCCCGCTTTGCGGTAGTGATACGACGTCTTATTCGAGGTGCCATTGTACCTGATATAGAAATAATAAACACAAACTTTATAACGCCTATCTACTATGGTCAATTTTTAATGTTTTTGAAATAATATACGCGACATTCAATGCGACATTTTCGTTACATATTTTGTGGTCTATTTACCTATTATACATATTAATTCATATTTAAATATCATTTTCTAAAGCCTCTAACCCTTGATTAAACAATTTAATCATTGTATCAAGCTCATTTATCAACTTGTGTTTAGGAGTTGTGTCGAGGAAAAATTCTCCATTGATACTTGGAATTTGTGGGAAAGTCTGTGACGACTTTTCTCTATTGCCATGCGCACCACTTAATGAAGTAGTTCTAGGCAAAAACGAGTTTATTGTAGACGGGTTACTAGTGGTAGGAAGGCTCGACGTAGGTACTGCTGAAGAAGTATTGGCCTTCTTTAATTGAGCTGGATGATGCCTTGAATTAGATGAAGTATTAATAACCTCAGAATCAGTTACGCTTTCAGTAGGATAAGAAAGATTTTCCTTCTCAGTTACAGGAGTCATTGTTAAAGGCAAGTTACCAATCTGGGATGGATTAATACCAAACTGATTCACGTTATCGCTTTGGGAAGCTGGGTTACTGTGCAGATCAAATTCATGGGTCAATGCAGAGAGTGGATTAATTGAATTAGATGGTGTAGGCATTTGAATATGAAACCCTGGCCTTGGTTTCTTTGGTTTTGCGGTTGTAGCAGGTTGAAGATGCGATGTCGATGGTTGATTGATATTTGAATTATTAATATTAACGCTGCCGTTTGGGTTATTCTGAGAAGGTCCTAGATTTGAGTTACCATTGCCGTTGGTAATATTGTTAGGAGTAATACTGTTATTATTCGTTGGTCCAAGGTTTGATGCACCATTTGAATTGGAACCACTTGGCTCGTTTGTCAATTTAAAGTTAATGGGTTGAAGCAAAGGATTTGAATTGGATTGGAGAGCCTTCATTGATTTAGATGGCGAAGAAGTGCTCGACATGCCTGCGGCATTCATGAGAGAGGATGTTGGAACTGGTTTTGGAGATGGAGTTTTTAAATTCGAAGATGTAGTTGATGAAGGCGTACGGGGTGGCTGATGTGATGCACTTGAATTACTTCCAAATGTATTTGATATAGTTAACTTTCTTTGTCTGTTGGCAGATGCTGATGTTGAAAACCTGGTTTCTAAATTACCAGATGCTGATTGAGAATGATATAAAGTAGGTGGCTTATTAAGAGACGGCTGTCCAGTATTAGTTATGGGTTTATCTCCGTATCCACCATAATTATCCATATCTGGAATCTCAATAGTTGGCGATTCTAGTCGTTGGTCACTAGGTACAAATGATGGGGGCAATTCGAATCCTTGACCACTGATATTACTGGAGGCCGCATTAATCTCGGGAGATGCTTCTTGGAACAAGGTTAAAAGTGATTTTGGGATCTCTGAGTTGGGCGTACTTCCAGTTGCATTTATTCTATCGCTTGCAAACTTTGAATCATTATTTAAAGTACTTGTAGCAAAATTTGATCTAGTATTATTCAAGGTATTGCCCATCTGTAATGTAGACTGTGTCTGATATGTATCATTAGCTGCATCTTCTTCGTTGTACCTGTACGGATCTTTATAGTTTTCCTCAACTTGATCCATATCTATATCATTCTCAATAATATAATCACGACTACTCAAAGAGTCAAAATCCCACTTGACTTGGAGCTGGTGATCATTATCATTTTCAATATTTTCGTTGCCATGAGGATGAGTTGGTACCATATTCTCCTCTAAGTTCATATAAGCCACTGAATCTCTCGAAGAATCCCGATCTCTCCAAAGTAAATATCTTGAAATAACTTCCTTTAGTACCACTGTTGGATGACCTTTGTAGAATTTAACAAACTTACATTTTAATAAATCTTCTGCGCTTGGTCTCTCTTCCGGATTTTCATCTAAACACAATGCAATAGTTTCTTTCAAAGCAGATGAATACTCTCGACCCTCCAATCTTGGTGGCGTCAGTTTGGATATCATTTGCATGGCCCACATCGCGTCTTTATCACAATATGGAGGGTTTCCTGTCGCAATTTCATATATAGTAATTCCCAATGACCAAATGTCGGCCTTTGCATTGTATGTGTCCCCTTCACGTATAACTTCGGGTGCCATCCAATACGGCGTCCCAGCCATAGTAGTCCGTTTTAATGCATTTGATGTTATTTGCGTCGCTACTCCAAAATCACATAATCGAACATTTCCTTCTTTCGTTATCAACACATTTGCCGCCTTAAGATCTCGGTGTATAAACCCTAACTTATGAACCGCTTGTAACGCAATCAATAACTCTCTCAATATCACCCCAATGTACTTTTCTTCAAAAACTCCACATTTAAGTAATGTACGAACACTACCACCGGCACAATAGTCCATCACAATCCATAGCCTTGTATCGTTTAAAAATGATCCGTAGTAATGCGTTACATTGGGTACATTCTTCAATTCTGTCAAAAACTGGATCTCTTGCTGCACATCTATAACCTCATCCTCCTCAGTATCTAAGTTTAGTACTTTTATGGCAACTACTTGCTTCGTTTGTTTGTTATACCCTTTATAAACAACTCCAAATTTCCCTCGACCAATGACCTCTGTCCGCTCAAACGAACTCTTTGAGATAACTCCCATTTCTAGTAGACAGGTTTAAATCTATCTATAATTTTATAACACCTTTCAGTATTTAGCTAAGGTAAATCTTTTAGGGATATATTGTAAGTTAAAATGAAGCCTAACACTTTGATCTAGAACTAGTGTTATAATCGATGAGAGCATTATTTGTTATATGCAGAACCAAGATTGATATCAATTATTCACAATTTTCAGTGTTAGTCATACTACTCTAATACCCATAAAAGCAGTAATCAAGATGGCCAAGACTGCAACGATTAAAAGAGATACTAATGAAACCAAGATCCAAATTGCCATATCTTTGGAAGGAGGCCATATAGCGTTGGAAGAGTCAATTTTCAAGAATTCCACCAATGAGACTAAAGATGATAGTCATGCGACCCAGGCTACCTCAACACAAGTAATTCAGGTCCAGACAGGCATAGGGTTCTTGGACCATATGTTACATGCGTTGGCCAAACATTCTGGGTGGTCATTGATCATAGAATGCATCGGAGACCTTCATATCGACGACCACCATACAGCAGAAGATGTTGGTATCACACTAGGCTTAGCATTTCACAAGGCACTTGGACAAGTGAAAGGTGTCAAGAGATTTGGTTGTGGTTTTGCTCCTTTAGATGAAGCATTAAGTAGGGCTGTCGTTGATTTATCAAACAGACCATATGCCGTGATTGAGTTGGGATTAAAGAGAGAAAAGATCGGTGATTTATCGTGCGAAATGATTCCACATGTGTTGGAAAGTTTTGCCCAAGGTGCTGCTATAACTCTCCATGTCGATTGTTTGAGGGGATTCAACGATCATCACAGAGCTGAAAGTGCGTTCAAGGCATTAGCTGTGGCTATTAAGGAAGCAACGTCTAGCAATGGTACCAATGATGTTCCAAGTACTAAAGGCGTCTTATTTTAACGACTATTCAGTAATATATATCTGCGGGATGCACATCTCTGCAACCATTTCTTGAGATTGAGGGACTAGAAGCTCTAGCTACGTATAAATAGCAAACTTAATACATAACATAAATGCTCTTTCTCGTAATATATCCATATCAGCTTGCTTTACTATTTCAGCCCTCTCGATAGACAACTTTATCTACCTTGGAACTCACTTCCTCCACCAAGTACCCTTGTATTGATAGAGCATCTGATGCTGCACGTGATTTAAGTACATAAAATATTTCACTATCAGAAGAGAAGACTTTCATGATATCAATATTTCCATAAACATTACGGCTATGCTCAAGACTTCTATCAGACGGTTCTCTGTCGTATCCAATGTTTTGAATAAAAATGAATCGAATATCAAACCAGTTTTCAAGTCACATTACCTGAATGAAGGTGTTAAACATTTTGACAAAAATTTTCCTAAGCAGCAAAAACGTAAACCTTGGGATAATGGAGAACAGACAAAAGACGAATTCTTTATGAAAAAATATGGCTCCATAAGCGAAAAAGAAAGAGAGGTTTTAAATCAGAAAGTTGAGAGGCAACGGAGAGCTAGAAAAGAGAGAAAGGATGCTGATCGACAATATAGAAGGCAAGAAAAAGAAGACCGATTTTCTCGATTTGGAGGTAACCGTGACTTTAGACAAGCCTTCAAGAACCCGTTAAGTGAATATGTTTATGGTACTTTTCCCGTAATGGCAGCTTTGATGGCCAATAAAAGAGGTCTGTTTAATAAGTTGATAACGCACAATCCAAAAGAAGCAAGTGGTGAAATCTTCAAGTTGGCCAAAAAATACGGCCTAAGAATAGATAGAAAGGACAGCAAAGGTGATTTGAATGTGTTATCTGAGAATGGAGTACATAATGGAATTGTATTAGAGACAAAGCCGCTTGAGCTTCCAATAATATCTTCTTTGGGTGAATGTGACCCAGAACTGGGAACATACAAAGTATCGATAGTTAACGAATTATACAACAGCGAAGTACAGAAACTGGAACAGGTCATTCGTAGCTTCTCAGATGAATCCAGCTCTAAGTACCCCTTGGGGATATATCTCGACGGTATTACGGACCCACAAAATATAGGGGCTATTATTAGATCGGCGTATTATTTGGGTGCAGATTTCATAGTGGTTCCTGATCACGATACAGCAAGATTAGGTCCCGTAGCAAACAAGGCATCCGCTGGTTCTCTTGACTTGACTAATATTTACCAAACTGTTGATAGTTTACGCTTTGTTGAAAATGTCAAGAACAGTGGTTGGAACGTAATCACCACTAGTGCTAAACCCAACTTTGATGAATTGCAAGATTTAAAGCTGAAGCACGAAAAGGTAGAAGAACATTTAAAGAATAAGTTCATCGAAGTCGATGAATTATCGTCGATGATGGCGCAATCTCCGATATTACTTATCATGGGAAGCGAAGGTGCAGGTGTAAGAACAAATTTGAAGCTCAAGTCTGATTATCTAGTTGGTTTAAACAAAGGTAGAAGATCTGGTGTCGATATTGTTGACTCGTTGAATGTCAGCGTTGCATGTGGTTTGTTGATCAGTAAATGCTTCGAATAAGAAATAAAGAAATATCTGAACATATTCTATACTAAATACTTGTAAATAAATAACATTAGAAGCATATCCTATCGTTTTATTATACTTCAAGTCGATATCAGTCGATTTTAAGATCTACTAATAATATGTCAATACAAATTTTCCCTCATAAACAAACTGCTTACAGTTTGCAATTCACATTTCATATGCTATCCTTCTTCAAATTTCATGTGCTCTAGAGTCGTCGCTAGTTCACAAAGATCAATCACAGGGGAACCAACAAGTGGATTGTGCCATAAATTCTTCATGGATAATAGGGGTAGCACGTGAAAGATTGATATCGAAAGCAGCAACTAGTCTTGAAATATACTTAACTAGTTAAAGAATGTCAAGATATAGATACTAAGAAGACACTAATAAAGTCATCTCCCCTTCGAATCAACAGTAGAAGTAGAACCATCACAGTTGAGGAAAAATTAAAACGAATAAAATGGTTCTGTATCATCTAGTTGTATTGGTGCATGGGTATGTTAAAGTCTCTTGACATGTCTAGAAACACATAAGAATATTACTAACATTAATAGTCTATGGGGTACCTGTTCACACATGGATTACCTTGAATCACAAATCCAGCAAATCAAACCACCTAATGGAGAAAAGATTATTACGTACAAGACCAATTCACATGGAGGATTTTTAACTTATGACGGAATTGATGTTAACGGGAAAAGAATTGCGAATGAAATAACTGCAGAGACGGATAAGCTCGATAATACAGGACATAAAGTCAGAAAGTTTTCTATACTTGGATATTCTTTGGGAGGGTTGATATCTCGATATGCGATCGGGGTTTTGTATTACGAAGGCTATTTCGAAAAAGCAGAGCCAGTTAACTTTATTACATTTTGCTCACCACATGTGGGAGCTATTAAACCATACAATTCATTTCTGTCAAAAATGTTCAATGGGTTTGCTTCTTACTTTCTTGCTCATAGTGGGGCCCAGTTGTTTTTAAAAGATAAGCAACAAGTTAAATCGGATTATGCGGGAAATAATAATCACAATCTACCACTTTTAGTGTGGATGGCAGAACCAGCCTCAACTTTTTATGTTGCTTTATCAAAATTCAAACATAGATCAGTGTATGCAAATGCTATTGGAGATAAGAGGGCAGGGTTCTTTACCGCAGCAATAGCTACTATGGATCCCTTCCAATCCATGGTTGACCGAAATGCAAGTGCCTACGATTTTGACTATGTGGAAGGATACGAACCAACAGTTATAGATTTTACTAAGCCTATTTCGTTTTCCAAGCTCGAGGAAACAAAGAGTGCACATGCTCGATCCACAGTGTCAAAGATAGTACCATGGTTAAAACTCTTGGTGAGCGTTATTTTGTTCACCCCACTTTGGTTCTTCTGGTTTTTCTATAAAACTATTTCAGAGCGAATAAAGTTGAATAAGAGAGTTTCGCTGTTTTTCAATGAAACATCTTTACTACATTTATACAGTTATCCCGATCATATTTTTGACGATAGTACCTCCGAAGACGAGACTCCCCACCCTGCAAATGAGAAATATAAGCTTGAACAGAATAGCAAACATGAACCTCATGAGTCATTATTCTATTCGTTAGAAAAAGAATTGGGTGAACAGGTACGAGACCAGACTGATATTTTTGTCGATTCCATATTTGATGCAGCTAATAGCCAAGGCTATGAAGAGTATGAGTATAGTATTTCAAGTCGAACGAGAAAACGCAAGTCGAGAGATACACCATCACAAAAGTCTGATGCCGATTTTTCATCAACGATTAAAGAAATGGAAAACTATGAAGTTCCCTCTGATCCATCATTATCCCAGTCTAAGCTTGTTGCTTTGAACGGCAAAAATATTGATAGCTTCAGATTAAATTTATCTAGCAATGAGTTATATATAATTCATAAGTTAAACATGCTTGAGTGGGAAAAAGTTCCCGTTATAATCAGAAACACTAAGTTGACTCACTCGGCAGCTATAGTGAGACAAGATGAGCCTGCTTTTGAAGAAGGAAAAACTATTGTCAGGCATTTTGTAGAACAAAATTTCAAGTCAGCATAGATTATCAATTGTAGATATTTAAATATCAGATTTGTTCTATAAGATATGATATATAAGGTTAGTGTTGATATTAGATGTATATCTAGTTAAATTACCTAGGTTTTGAGTAATGGGTACGCGCCTTTTGTGCGATTTTTTTTTCTATTTTTTGCATCCACAAACTGACGCATGATTGCAACAATTCCTAATAAATTACTGATGTCTTAAACATGTTTAGCCCAAAATATCAGACTACAAGGCAATATCAAGAGTACAGTTAATTAGATAGTATCTTAAAAAATAGTCAATATATAAAAATTGACTTTTACCTTAGCCATATTTTTTACTCATTGTGCAATATTTTGAAGAAATAGTCAAATAATAACTTCACGACATAATTAACATCATAAAATCTGGTAAACTAATATCACAAATAATTTTTTGTACAATTAGAATATGGATCAACACTCTAAGGAGTTAAACAATGATATAATTGTCAGTAATGAAACAGGTATATTAGAAAATAAACATTTGTACAACGACCGCGATCTCCAGACTGAGGAAGTAGGAGATTCGGACCTAAAACTTAAGGAAGCAACAAATTTATGTGAAAGGGAATTAAAATCAGAAGAACGAGAGAAGCCTTTGGGTGATGAAATTATTGAACAAAAATATCATGGACGGAGATTTATCACGATACGAAACCTCCCGCTATCTGCTGACACTAACAAATTCAGAAAAGAAATAAGCAAAGTTTGCCCTCCTGTGTCCATGGGCGTCGTAAGAATCAATAACATGGGTTATAAACTGCTACATATTCAATATAGAAACAAAGATAATATTGAAAGTCTTTATCAATGTTTGAAACAAAACAAATATGTCCTTCATTAGCGTAGCTTCTGATTGCAATTCCGCAATGAATATTTTTATATTTTATACATATAGAAACGAAGAAAAGATAAATAAACATACATCTATATAACAACTAAATCAATTCAACATAATTAGCAGGGAATATACCAACTGTGCCATTGTTTCTCCCAGTCCACCAATCGTTCGATGTTTCTGACTTCTTTACAATGTCAATTACATCACCCTTTTTGAATGGTAAGTCACCATTTTGTTCTCCTTTGAATGTATACAAGGCAATTGCTTGACTAGAATTAGTCTTTGCTGCACCCCCAAAGTTTGGTTTACTAGACGTTGGAGGCCTGGACGGACCATTATTAGATATACGAGTATTACTGAACGAAGAATTTAAGTTATCAACATCACTGTTAGTTCGTCTTCTACTTGAGCCAGTAGAATCATAAATATCATCCTCCCATGCCGAGCGTCTTCCATTATTATTTGAGGATTGTTTGTTTCGACCAGCACCAGCACCGCCTCTTCTATAGCTATCATCATCGTCAGAATAATCATCATCAGAATACCCATAGTCATCAGAATACCTTCTTGAACGAGAAACTCCAGTGCCTCTTCTTGATCTAGATTGGGTCGACGTAGTATCGGAGAATTCATCTGGAATATCATCATAGTAATCGTCGTTGTAAAATTCATCATCATCATATGGCAATCTGTTGTTGAAAGCTTTAGAATCTAAGATTCTCATCAACGAGTCGCACGCTGGTGGTGGTTCGACATTGCCCGCCAAAATAGTTCTGGCTTTACAATTACTACCATAAAACTTTCTGTTTGCTTCTCTTCTTTCAACAATGGCCGAACCTTCCAAAGATACACCGGCAAACAATCCCTTAGTTTTGGAATATGAGAATACGGCCGAGGCACTCTTCAACGAAGCAGTACCCGCACCTTCTGCATTTCTACCCAATGGTCCAGCAGCCACAGAAACATTGGCCCCTAATGTGATTGACCCCATTTGTGCAAACGAATCGACAGCAGCCTTATTATTTAAAATGAAAACAAAATCAGTGATCTCGGCACCAATTTGTCCCCCCACACCAGCTCCGGCTGTGACGATGGCTGATGGTGCAGACCAGCTACCATCTGGAAGTCTAGCAACTATAACCCCCGAACCTGCTCTTCCAGAAAACAAGAATCCTGCTTTCAATACAGTAATAATTGCCAAACCTTTAGCATTTTTCAAAACATTTGGGGGAATAACTTGGTCTGCCCCAGCAAATTGATTAGGCTTTACAAATGAAGCAAGAACTTTAGCAGCTTTCCTAAA
The DNA here is from genome assembly GCF_001447935.2 of Debaryomyces fabryi. Classification (NCBI taxonomy): domain Eukaryota; kingdom Fungi; phylum Ascomycota; class Pichiomycetes; order Serinales; family Debaryomycetaceae; genus Debaryomyces; species Debaryomyces fabryi. The sequence goes on from NW_015385460.1 coordinate 42,146, forward strand.
AAATGGTTAGTACATCATTTCTAACATATTCTTATACAGCTCTTATGCCTATTGATCAAATATTTGTAATTCATACATACTTTGATTCACTTTTCAAACTCCTTGGTATTGGATTATTAAGTCCCATCTTTCTAACTTTTGTAGCAATTAATATCCACTCAATCCGAAAATAGTTCTTTTAACTTATATAAATACAGGTTGTATTGAAATAGCTCTTGAATTAGAAATACTAATATACACCAGAATAATTATCAATTGGCAAGGATAGCATAATGAATATATGCCGTTGGATCCTTAATCAACTTCAAAGTGACACAAAGGTCATTCTCGAAAATTTCAACCATCTTTTCCGGAGAGAAAATTCTTAGGCCCTGGAAACGTCATTCATAGGATACATAGCCGTAGAATTTCTTATTATGGCATATCAGATCATGATTTCGAACCATGAAAGTTGATAGACTGAGTCAAAGTTTAATTAGTTAGGGTGGTACAGAGTTGACGAAGAAAATGAGAAATGGACATAAATGAAAAATAAGAAGAGTGATTCTGTAAGTTATGCTCAGCAGGTATTTTCAGCATTTCTACAGCGTTATTAATATTCTCTTGACCCCTAATATGAGAAGAGTTCAATTGGTGAACTGTAGTTTAATAAGAGGTTATAGGTAATCACCATACAGGTGGGTATATTTTATTCGTCTATTGTATGTGGAAGTCTCTAATAGTCTAATTACATGTAGAAGTCTGTAAGCGCTCTAATTAAATTTAGTGTTCTTCTGTTCTGGAACAATTGTTTGAACCTTACCGGTCAATAATGCAGAACGTATATTATGAATTGTCCAGCTCTCCATGTCGGAGAAAGCTTGCACTGTATGGGTGCCCATGTGAGGTAAAGCCAACACGCTGGGCATGTCTAATAGTTCCTTAGAAGGCACAGGCTCGTTTTCAAACACATCCAATCCGGCTGCACCAATTTTACCTGTTTTCAAGTGTTTTATCATATCCTGCTCATGGATAACTGCACCTCTTGCTGTATTCACTATTACTACACCGTCTTTCATTTTGGAAATTAGGGAGTCATCAATTAAATGGTAAGTTGATCTGTTCAAGGGACAGTTTATGGATATCACATCGGAAACACTGACCAATTCTTCAAGTGTTGAAGCATATTCGCATTGCTTTTCTAATTCAGGTGATAACTTCGATCTATTATAGTAAACTATTTTTTCAAAACCAAATGATTCTGCCCTATCCCTGACAGCACGGCCGATATCTCCCATGCCTATAATCCCCAAAACTTTTCTTTAAGGGGCATAACCCACTTCTACACCAGCACCAAGCCCACCAGTTGGCCATTTACCAGCAATAAGATTCTGACGTCCCGCTTCAAAGTTTCTCATAGCCCCAAGCATAAGAAATATGTTTGTATCGGCTGTCGAATTAGTGGTGATATTCGGACAATTAGATACCTGAATACCACGCTTAGTCAATGCTTCAACATCTATTTGATCATATCCAGTGCCTTGATGTGCAATATATTTCAATGAAGGTGGAAAATGGGATATTAATTCTTCGTCAAACATGCCAACCTTTTGTCCTGAAAGGTATCCTCTTCCCATGGCAACAATATTTGCGTATTTGCCATGGAGATCTTTAATAAACTCCTCCCTTGAATACTCACCAATAAGCTCTACCTTAGCAATTTCTTCAATATCTACCCATAGTTGTTGGCTATATCTAACTGGCTCTAAATGAATGACCAACGGTTTTGACATCTTCTTCTATTGCAATATTTTCAATGTTATAGATTTATTAGATGTTAAATATAGTTCTTCGAAAAAATAGTTTTATTCCTGCGAGAACCTTTTAGGAATTAGATGCTGCAACAAGCCCCTTGTGTATCAAGTAAGGTTGCGAAATATACATTCGTCCTCTAGCTCACGGATACCTTTTGTCTTGGAAGAGATAACTTCGAAGATGAATGGATTCAGAATATCCTTTCTCTTAAAATGGTGGTAAAAAGAGACTCTGGGTTATTTTCCAGACGGTAGATTTTGGGTGAAGCAGAGATCTAAGTGAGAAGTTAGATTATATTTAGCGGGAATCGGATAAAGTTGAATAGAAGTATATATCGAAAACATAAGAGTATTGTAAGGTACTAACAGGATTATTTTAGAAGTATGATTTTAAGGATACATCGGTTCTGGATTTAAAACTATTTAGTTTAGAGGGAAGTCTGTTATGTCAAGGCTAAATAATTATTAAATTCAGACATGAATATATGACCTTCTATAGTATATGTCATATATATGTAAGCTTATATACAAAATATGGTTTCCAATTTATTTCCACCATTCAGGTTTATCGTAACCGTTTGGTCTGCTGGGGGTGTCGAAACCCACGGAAGTGGATGAATATTCGATCACTGGTTTCAATACTTTGATTTTTCCTTTAAAGGCAGGAGCATCCATCTCCTCCATATACTTTTTCTCACTAACGGTATCATCGAATAACTCTGGTTTTATTCTTTTCATCGAGCGGAGACAGGTGGACGAAATTTTGTCAACAGAGTCATAATATCTTAAATTGAATATATCCTTATCATGTTGACTTAATGAACTTTTCCATAATTCATCTGGGTATAATCCTTGTTTCATCAACAATAAATCGTATTGCACCAATGAAGATTTACACCAATAACTACCACCGTAACGTGCTCTCTTGTAAATGGCTGTTAGGACAGCTATTGCAACCATACAACCAGTTCCGTAATCGGACATAGGAAAGGGTGGGATAATTGGTTCATCTAAACCCAATGCCTTACCTTGAATCCAAGCAACACCAGAAGCACAGTCAGCAATTTGTTGCCAACCAGGTCTTCCAGACCATTGACCAGTAAAACCAAAGCAATTTTCGGAACCATAAATATAACCCTTTTTTCTACATTTAGCCATTTCGGCAATCTTTGAGGGTCCGTATCCCAATCTTTCAATTGCATTTGTTCTGTATCCATCAAGAATTACATCAGCATCACGAAGCAAACCTTCAAATGTTTCCCTATCCTTTTCATCCTTTAAATCCAATGATGTAGTATGTTTACCCACATTAACATCAACTTGGAAAAAAGGCACGTCCGGAAGATTAGGCGAGGTAACTTTGATAACTTCAGCACCATATTCTGCTAATATACGACCAATTGTAGGACCAGCAATTATACGACACAATTCTAAGATTTTTATTCCTTCCAAAATTTTAGGTTTATCACTACTTGTAGACAATGGTGTAAATGCTACCGGTGGAGTTTCTTGCTCAAGACTTTCAATTGTCCAATATGGTTCTTTCAGGATGATTCTTCCGTGCTTTGTCTCTAAAAATTGATCTTCGGTCAAGGCCTCAACACCAGCTTGACGATTCTGAGTATTCAAAGCTTCTAAGTCATCACAATCGAATTTACTCACAGCTCCTTGAATAACATTCACTACATCCTCATACTCAGTAAGTTCGGGTGCATATGCTGGCAATCCAATCATATTTAAAGTAGTAGAAGCTTCTAAGGACCCATGAATATGATAGTATCTTTTATCCTTAGTTTGGTACAAATTGGCAGACATTCTTCTATAAGTAATAGACTGAGCTTCATTTAAGTCTGTTGGCTTCAATCTTGAAAGAACTCTCTTATCCAATTTAGTCATACCATCTACAGAAGCCAAGTATGTCAGAAAGAGGAACATTAATGCATGCTGCAAATCAATTTTCGCACCATCATTGATTCCAAATCTCAAATTACCAATAGCAATAGCAGCAGTAGCTTCCAAACCTTTCAAGGCAGCGGCCATTTCACATTCTTTTAACCTGCATGGCAATACAAGACTATCTGATTTATTATAAAAGCTTACATCATTTGCTAACGTCTTGAATTCATCAGGAACTGGTAAGCTTTGATCTTCGAGTAAAGTTTTAAAGATTCGTTGAGCTTCGGCAAATTGCGAGTACCCAGTCATTTTTTGTTATGCTTTTGGCTTCTTAGGTTCATCACTAGGAATATAGTTCTTATATATAGTTCATGTCGGACTCCGTACAAACTTCATTATCACATTTCCGTTTATCATTTCCGAGTAATATCCGATCTCCAATTATCTCGGATATATAGATATGGCTACTAAGTCTACGGATAACAACAAAAATAGGCATTTATTCCTACAATGTAAGTATTTTCATTATATACCAATGAGACCTTCAATCATATGGAGTCTATAATCAAATGTAAACTCGATAATACTTCATTTTTTCCTGTGCTGGAGACTCAAATTCAATATAAGCACCCCATGACTTGGTTGAACTTGAACCATCATTCAAAACATAATCAACATCACCATTGAGCAAAACATCGGTATCATTCACAGCAGCAACATTGTGGACTACATGATGTCTTTTTGAGACATTGGACCATATGTTTTGACGTAATTGTCTTATTTCGCTGGAGCCTTTGGCCTGATTTGCTCCTAAGAGAAGAGTAGCTTCAGGAGTAAAATAATCCACATATTCGTCTCCTTGAACAGGAGGTTTGGTATCAGAAATCTTATAGAAGCCTTCAAGAAAGCTCTTCAATTTTTTATTTGAATCTAAGTCCTTCGCAAATTTAGTCATTTTAATAATTATGGAGCAAAAATTTATGCTCCTCGCTATAGATAAGTTTATATATGATTTTGGTTTCCGAATCATTTGTCTTGCATATATCCGCGAACTATATATAAAGAGGAACATTTCTAGAAATCGAGTATTTATATTAATTTTATCAGCCACAACTATGATTACAACATCAGTCGCTAGGACAAAGAGTATTTTTCACACGATATTTTTAACTGCTACGAGTTCAGAATCAGTAGTTGTTTTTTTGCATGGGCTTGGATCATCTCAAAACTTCTATTATTCGATTGCGAAAAAGCTCTCGTCCGAGCATACTTGTATTGTGCTTGACAATAATGGTGCTGGGAGAACACCGCTATCGAGCCCTGACATTTCTATTGAATCTATGGGCCAAGATGTGTTCAATTTGTTGTTAGAATTGGATCTTTCGCGTAGGCAAATAACTCTAGTTGGACACTCAATGTCAGGAATGATAGTTAATTATATGAATAATGAATTCAAACAAAAGTTGAACATTAAGCAGAACGTACTTTTGGGTCCAGTTCATCCAACAGAGAAGATTTCAGAAGTTTTCGACCAAAGAATCCAAGCTGTTCAGAAAGCTAATTCGTTATCAGACATAGCAAACTCGGTTCTGGAAAATGCAGTTGGAACTAATTGCACTGACCTCAGAAAAGCATTTATTCGTGAACTTGTTTCTGGCCAGACTATCGAGGGCTATATAGCCAATTGTAGAGTTATTTCAAAAGCAGGACTTCAATCAGATGAGTTTTTGGACTTATATAAAAACAACGACAAGAGAACATTGCTTATTATTGGGGAAGATGATAAAACTGCACCTTGGGATGGGTGTGTTTCCTTAATAAGCGATAACCTTCAAAGCAGTGAAGTATATCTGTTAAAGGGTGTTGGCCACTGGCATGCTATCGAAGACGACGAACAAGTGTTAAGGGCTATTCAGTCATTTATTAAATAGATTATGTACAATTAGCTGAGAAATGAATGCATGAATGTATGAATAATAGATTAATGTTTCAATGTCCATATTAGAACCGGTTATCAAACAAAATATCACTTTTTCCAAAATTATACATAAATAGGTCCATAATATCTTGCTTATCACTCGTTTCAGTATTAGAAGGTGAAGCGCTTTCGGGAGGCAAAAAAAATTGCTGGAAATCTAGCATATTATCTAAATCCGGCGCTAAATTGAACCCAGGTGTATTAATGCCGTTAAATGTATTTCCCCCAGTCTCATTTAAATTCATAGATGGAGTAATAGGAATTTCAGGCAATCGTGTTTGTATTTGTGCAGCTCCATTATCTGTTGGAAAACTGAACTTATCTCTAAATGAGGATTGCATATTGCTTATGATATCACTAAATCTGGCAGAAGTGGCACTCATTGGGCCATACTTGGATAAAATATTTCTAGCTCTATCAAGTGTTTCCATAAGAAGCATTATGTTGTACTCCATAACTTTCCCTTGGGCCTCATTAATTTTCTCGTGCATTATCTGAAGACCCAAGATAAGTGCTGAGTTAAAACAGCAGTTGATAGTGGTGAACAGTTCCATTCGCCTGTGGAATTTTGCTAAGAAGTAATCAATAAATTTTATCGTTAAAATCGCAGCTTTAATACAAGCATTTCGGAAGTTTGTCAATAAAAATTCTGCTTTTTCTGTAGCTTGCAGAGTTTGAAAAGACAAATACATGAAGAATGGTCTACTTAATAACACAATACCATAAAGCTGAGACAAGTGTGTCAAAAGCAAAGGATAAAATAAGTCTTCACTTAAAGTTTCGTCCCATGTAAAGAGTCTATCAATTTGTATTTCATTTCTCAAGTCCATTGACCATTTTCTTAATTCAATTGCCAATTTTTTCGCCCTGATTGTATTTATTTTACCTTCCCCATAGAAATTCTCAACTATTTTACCATTTATTTTGGCTATTTTAGCTGTTTCCATTTGACATAGGGCCCTAAAATCATCATTACTTTTGAGAGGGCCACGAGGTGCACACGCTCCAAAGTCATCCCAGTCATAATCGCCAATACTGAGTGGTCTTCCTAGCAAAATGGAAGAAATACGATCGCATATGTAGAGACTTTGCCATAAACGCCGCCTATGCTTAACATAAGCTACATCCTTAAAAGACTCATTAATAAATCTTCTATGAAGACCAAGGGCTTGTGCATTTTTGATTGCCATATTTAGCATGAGCCATGAAGTACTTCTTTTACATGTTGATTGGTAATAAAAGTAGATCAAAAAATATGCTTCGCTTAGCCATAAACCACCATTATCCTCCGAATTTCTAATTAATGTAAATCCACTTTCAAAGTATGCTGCGGAATCATTATATTGTAGCTCTTTAATGGAATATTCTGGGCTTATCTCTGCAAATAGTGACCCTAAGGCTAGTACTAAGTGCATTAAAGCCAATTTATTATTAGGAGCTCGGTTTGGAGATTTATAAATACAATCCACTAGACAATGCTTAAGGTAATTGCTGTCAAAAACGTAAAATGTATGATTGATGTTTTCATCAAATACCTTGACCAAAGTATCACAATCTTGTTTTGTAGGCAATTGAACAGGTATCCCAGAGACATGCTTACCTGGCTCATCAACTATACTCATTCGACGCGGATCATCTGTAAACTTGGTATGACCAAGGTTTTTGTAAAAGATATTACGGCTTTCAAACAAGAGAGAAAGGGGACTACTCTCTCCAATATAGCGCAAATTACCTCCAGAATCTCGTAATAACCTTGTATTTCTTCCATCTTCATTAGATAGTCCATGGTCGTCCTCGTTGTCATCAATCGCTTTTTCCAGGTGCGTACCACGAGACGACATGCCTATAGAACTCTTGCCATGTATATTATTTTCAACTTCATCTTCTATCGGGAAAGAAAGTAATGGCTCCAAATTCTTTGGAAGATATTTACTGCCTTGTGTTATACTCCCCGTATTATTCAGTGTTACAATGGAGTTTGTTCTACCAACCGAATTATGGTGATTTCCATTATTTGAGACCATCAGAGTACTACGTCCAGTCGTCGCTTCAGTTCTCTGGGTACCATAATCATTGCAAATAGATCCAGGGGAATGTTCTGGATAGGCAGTTGAATGTCTTTTAGAGTTTCGACCGTACTTTGGTTCAACCGTACGATCTTCTTCAAGTATTTTAACAGCAGTTTTATCTTCAGAAGCACTCGCATTTATTGCTTTTCTTTGTCCTTTCAATGTCCGCTTATCCACTTTAACATATTCACATTCAAAATCCTTCTGCTTACATAGTGAACAGGGTAGATCTCCGCTACACTAAATATTTTGTTAGTGAGGGTTCAGTTAATTTATTCATCATCTCTAAGAACATACCTTTAATTTACGCCTTTTACAGTTATCGCAAGCCTTTGTAATCTTCTTTCTGGTTTTAGCCTTCTCCATCTTGGATTTTGGTATATACTTCTTCACAATAATATTACAATAAAGTGTTTAATCATTGGTTATTGAACCCATTAAATTCTCCACCAAATACTGCACATTATTGCTTGAGCATATTTCTAGCATCTTGTTTACGAGGGACCAATGGTGGGACCTATGACCATGGAGAGAGGTACGCTGCAACTACAGAGGTAAGATAAAGAATACTAGTGCAATCATCATATATTTAGATACAATTAGAATACATATATTTAACTAGCTGCCGCTCGAGTGCCGTTTGGCGCAGCAGAGTGCTTTTCCATTAATTTTTGTTCGAGAGCATCTTGTGCATCTTTAATTTTTTGTCTACTTTCTTGAATCTTTGACTCTAAGGTCAAGACAATATCATAATGTAATTCATTCTTAATTCCTTTTTCTGCTAAGTCTTTTTTGGCAGGCACGAAATCAACAATAATATCCTCTTTAACTGCGAAAACAGAATCGTCTTCGGTGTACTTACATTCACGGTCGTAAATTTGGGTGATCAATGAGTGGTAGTCAGGATGAGTCACTCTCCAATGAATATGACCTGGTCTCATCGGATGTCTGTCCATTATTTGCAATAATTTTCCAGCAGGTCCGTCATAAGGAATTGGGTAAGCAGTTGGTCTTAAACCTACGAATGCATAATAACCATCATCATCAGAGAAAAAAGTACCTCTTAAATTGTATTCTGGCTGGTCTGGATCCTGTTGTTCGTATAATCCGTTAGGTGCACAATGCCACACTTCCAATTTGACACCTGCCAAGGGATTGCCGTTTGTGTCCATTATGCGACCACTAACAAGAGTTTTTTCACCTCCGACATCCTTTTGAATAATTGAGGCACCCTTTGGATATTCAGGTGAACCATCTCTATAAAATGGACCAACGATTGCCGAAGAGGTATGGTCTGCAGTGTCCGAGCTATGTGTTAACGTATCAACCAAAGCTTCAAGTCCAATAACATCAGAAACCAAGATACCCTCATTCCTTTTTGCATCAGAAATCTGTCCAATACTGTTGATGAGTTCAACTCCATACATCCATTCATCGACTGTAATATTGTTTTCTCTAGTAAAATCGTGAACATGTTGGATCAATGATGAAAGAATACGACGAGCCTTTGGGGATGTTTTAGGTCCCATAGATGTAATGACATAGTCTGTAAATTCCTGTGACATGTTGCTAGTATATTGTTGGTACTAAGCAGTTCGATGAAATTAACTTACAATTTTCAATTGAATTATATACTAGCCATGTCCCACAAATCGGATATCTGAAGTGCGTCACTTTACATTTCCGACGGGGTGAAGTGCGAATCTTTTAGATCATAATTCAGTACTACTGCAACAACTTCCTATAAGACGATACTTTTATATTTCCGAAGAATAACAATTAGCATCCCATTATTGGATAAATACAATTCTGGAAAACTATAAAAAATGAATTGCCATTCAAGTACTTCAATAATTGGCGATATTCTATACCTCATACTCTATTTTATTAGTAACACGAATTTTAGAAGCCTAAATGGATAATGAATATAAAACATAATAAGATAATTATTATAATTATTGTATCCTTCACACTCAAGTCATTTGGCTGATGGATCTATAGTAACATATTCTAGTTATACTTCTCTAAAATTTGAAATTAGACTGAAGCAGATATTAGTACAAATCAAAAGTAGGCCCAGTTGTCTAGAATACAAGAATCAAGTTGCATACATACCTGCAATTACCCCAACTTCTAAATGTAGTACATAATAGCTTTTATTATATCATGATGCTTCATTACGTCAATTAGTATATAGATATGGCTTTGTTCTTGTTACGTCTCAGCGACGAGTGATTTACTCCGACTCATGTGCTGCAAGTTTTTTCTCTAACGGCCGAAAGAGTGCGACAATATTTCCGCATTGCTGCAAAGCAGTTCTGAATCCTGAATAAAGCCTCATACTTTGGATACTACAGCCTATAGTATCTCAGTCCTATAGAGTTTCATCGCTTTCTTCCTTATCAAAATTGTAGTAGTCCATTCTTGTAGATAATACTTAACTACGAACCCTTAGTTTTTCCTATATATATTTCCGTAAGAATATAATAGCCACCAGCCACTCAAATATACATAGACCCTAATGGAGTAATACTAAAATGCCTGGTAACTAGTATTGGCCAAAATAACTGTGTATACACGATCTGAAAGGACTAGTCATGCTTCAGATATTCTTCAACTTTTCGGATTTCTGAATGTCCAATATACATTGACTCTTTTATTGAATCGCGGGCCCGACAATTGGTTTGGATCCGCATGCTGCTTTCATTTCAGTTCGGGAGTGTTTATTCTAATGATAGACAACTAAAATCTTTTTTCTTGCAATTTACAGGTTGCGGATTTAATGAGCTCTCCACAAATCAGAGCATAGCATGTCTCCGTGAAGCTTTTTCCGCGAATGCCATATATTTTTCCAGTCGCAGCTTTTACGACAAGAAACGGTCAATATTGATTTTGCGGGGTGTCCTCCTATATTGCATTTTATCGGAAACCTAAAACTATATAGATGAGATTTTAAATTGTATATATAGAGATCTAAAGTCCAATAAGTTGAAATGAAATAAAGAATAAACATCATAGATTCACAAAATGACTACAGAATCAAAAATTAAAAAGACTCAAACCGAAGTATTAATCATTGGTGCTGGTCCAGCAGGGTTGATGACTGCGTGTTGGTTGGCTAGAACCGGTATTCCATTTAGAATAATTGACAAGCGTACAACTGATATTTTTGCAGGACAAGCTGATGGTTTGCAATGTAGAACATTGGAAATCTTTCAGAGCCTTGGATTCGGAGACAGAGCTTGGAAGGAAGCTAACCATATGCTTGAAATGGCATTCTGGTCCCCTAATGAAGATGGTGAATTAGCTAGAAGTACTATTATTGCTGATACCATTCCAGGAATTTCTCGTTTCCAACAGTGTGTTTTACATCAAGGTCACATTGAAAAATGGTTCAACGATTCGATTAACAAATGGTCTGGAGGCAAACGTGGGGTGGAAAGACCACTCTTACCATTGTCGATCAATGTAGATGAATCGAAGGTCGATGATGCGGAAGCCTATCCAGTTTCTGTCCTTGTTAAGAACTTGACAAAAGATAATGAAAGACAGAAGCAGTCGATTCCTGAACAATTTGGTGCTAAAGTCGAGAATGGTCTTTACAGACAATTTGACGGTGATCAAGAAAAATTCTACGCCAATTTAAAGACCGATATCGAAGAAGATGATACAATAGACAAAGAGGAATTTGAGGTCATCGAATGTAAATACGTTGTCGGTTGTGACGGTGCTCATTCATGGGTCAGAAAGCAAATGGGTATTAACATGGAAGGCGAAACAACCGACTTTGTTTGGGGGGTTTTAGATATGGTTCCACTTACTGACTTCCCAGATATTAGAAAGCGTGGTGCTATCCACTCCAAAGACTCTGGTTCCATTATGATTATTCCAAGAGAAAATGACATTGTTAGATTATATATTCAGTTGAATGAAATTGAACGTGATCCAGCAACTAAAAATGCATCTGAATTTGGTGGTGGTATCGAAGATAAGACTGCAAAGACCAAGGGTAGAGTTGATCGTTCTAAAATTACTCCTGAACTTATTTTAAAGACTGCCCAGAAGATTTTTGCTCCTTTCAAATTTGAAATGACTGATTTATCGTGGTTCACTGGTTACCAAATTGGCCAGAGAGTTTCACCAAAGTTCACTAAACACTCTAACCGTGTTTTTATTGCTGGGGATGCGTGTCACACTCATTCTCCTAAGGCAGGTCAAGGTATGAATGTCTCCATGATGGATACATTTAACCTTGGATGGAAGTTAGCTTATGTTATTAAAGGATTAGCATCCAGAGATATTTTATCGACTTATGAATCGGAAAGAATCAAGGTTGCTCGTGAATTAATTAACTTTGATCATAAGTTATCTCGTATGTTCAGTGGTAAACCAATGATTCCAAGCAAAGATGCCTTAACAAAGGGTGAAGGGGTTGACATGGACGAATTCCACAAGGCATTTTACAAGGGTAATGTGTTTGCTTCTGGTACCTTAGTCGATTATAGTGCCTCAACTCTCGTCGTGAAACCAGAGACTACTGATGACGTTTATTTCGAATCTCAAGCTTCTAACATTCCAATCGGAAGAAGATTTGATACATCGCTTGTTGTCACTCATTCAGACGCAAGACCAATCCAGCTCGTGGATCGTATGTTGAGTGATGGTCGTTGGAGAGTCTTGAACTTCTGTGGTGACGTTACAAAAAGCGCACAGATGGAGATTTTGAATAAGATTTCAGATTTCGTTTACGCCAAAGACAGTTTCAGAATTAAGTATACTCCAGTTAATGCTCGTGAAGATTCCATCTTTGATGTTCTTACTATCTACTCATCCAAGCGTGATTCGCTTGAACTTTTTGACTTCCCTCGTTTAGCCATTCCTCAGGACCACAAGAAACGTCGTAACTATTGGAAACTTCATGCTGGTATTGAAACTACATTGCACGAAGGTGAATGTAACGCATACAAGAAGTATGGTATCGATACCGAAAAGGGTTGTATTGTTGTTGTTAGACCTGATGGTTATGTTTCAATGGTCACTGATTTTAGCCTTGATGGTTATAAGAAGATCAGCAATTTCTTCGATGAATTTATGATTCCTCAAACTAAGAACATATTGCCACCACAATCCGAAGATGACATTGACAGATTTGTCAAGCCTTTGTTTGCTATATAATCATTAGATTATCTATTTATGTTCAGTTTTTAGTATTTAGGCATAATCAAAATGTGTTGTTTCTCAGTAACTCTGTACAAATAGTGGTTGCGAAAAATTGCGAATGGAAGCGGGTCCGAAAATTGAACCCCTACCGACTAATTCTGTTCGATTTCTAATTGTGCTACCCACTATGCCAGGTAAGGTCAACATGGGTATCGAAGACAATTTTTTGAACGGCGATAGCCTTATCGTTCGTAAGCAGAACCCACCACATATCAACATAATTATCACTATAATCGATATATGGATGGAAATGAAGAACGTAGCCACCAGTTACTATATTCTCATTGCCGTATACATATTAACTAATCTATTCTTGTAAGGCATCTTGAAAAATGAAACGGGGCATATGTGCAGGACACACACCGAGATGATATTTGAGGTGTACAGCTAATTAATCGGACGCTTGATAGCATTTCTATTCTATTCTTCATCAAGAGTATATAATTCAATCAATTAGATTATTTCATCAATATTTGTCATACTGTTTCAGTTGGGTTTGTTAAGTTTTATTTTTATCGTTGAATATTTATAAGTATCAATTTTCAGTATATCTGATTCAGCGAAGTTTCAAGCATAAAGGTCTTTAAGATAGAGAATATAATCAATACATTAGTAGTTTTAAGACATTTACAGAATGGGGTCTTGTTGCAGTTGCTTATGTTCACGCAATAGAGATTCAAAATATCCTCCACTCTTGTTAGCTGAAAATGAAAGGGAAGCAATTTCGGCGCTATTACAGTATTTGGAAAACCGCTCGGATGTGGATTTCTTTAGTAACGGGCCATTAAGAGCACTCAGTACTCTAGTGTATTCCGAAAACATTGACTTACAAAGAAGTGCAGCATTAGCATTTGCTGAAATCACGGAAAAAGATGTTAGAGAAGTTAACAGGGACGTGCTTGAGCCTATATTAATACTCTTGCAAAGTGCTGATTCTGAAGTGCAAAGAGCGGCCTGTGGAGCCTTGGGTAACTTGGCCGTGAATAACGAAAATAAAATATTGATTGTCGAAATGGGAGGATTAGAACCATTGATAAGACAAATGATGTCCACTAATATTGAAGTGCAGTGTAATGCGGTTGGGTGCATAACTAACTTAGCGACGCAAGACGACAACAAAACTAAGATAGCAAAGAGTGGAGCTTTAATTCCTTTAGCGAAACTAGCTAAATCCAAAGATATTAGAGTTCAGCGTAATGCCACTGGTGCTTTATTAAACATGACGCATTCAGGGGAGAATAGACAAGAATTGGTGAATGCTGGGGCAGTCCCAGTATTAGTATCTCTCTTATCCAATGAGGATGCAGATGTCCAATATTACTGTACTACCGCTTTGTCCAATATTGCTGTTGATGAAATCAACCGTAAGAAATTGTCCACTACTGAACCGAAATTAGTTAGCCAATTAGTTAATTTAATGGATTCCCCATCTCCAAGAGTTCAATGTCAAGCAACATTAGCTTTAAGGAATTTGGCTTCGGATTCAGGCTATCAAGTTGAAATAGTAAGAGCAGGTGGTTTGCCACACTTAGTTCAACTCTTAACGTGTAACCATCAACCTCTAGTCCTTGCAGCTGTTGCATGTATTAGAAACATTTCTATCCATCCTTTGAATGAAGCTTTAATCATTGACGCTGGGTTTTTGAAACCATTGGTTGGTTTGTTGGATTTCAATGATCTGGAGGAAATTCAATGCCATGCGGTATCAACGTTGAGAAACTTGGCAGCTTCAAGTGAAAGGAATAGATTAGCGTTATTAGCTGCAGGTGCCGTTGATAAATGTAAGGAATTAGTATTGAAAGTCCCACTTTCAGTGCAACTGGAAATCCTGGCTTGTTTCGCTATATTGGCATTAGCTGATGACTTGAAGCCTAAGTTATACGAAAGCCATATTATTGATGTTTTAATTCCTTTAACTTTCAGTGAAAATGGTGAAGTATGTGGGAATTCTGCGGCCGCATTAGCCAACCTTTGTTCTAGAGTTTCCAGCGAACATAAGCAATATATTTTCAAAAATTGGTCTGAGCCAAATGAAGGTATTTACGGGTTTTTATTAAGATTTTTACAAAGTGGTAGCGCCACTTTCGAACATATTGCATTGTGGACGATTTTGCAATTATTGGAATCTAATAATACGGAAATTAACTCGTTAATAAAAGAAAATGAATCTATCTTATCAGGAATAAAGAACTTAAGCGCTTCTCAACAACAAACACAACAAAACCAAGGCCAAGTCAATAACCCAGACCTGAACGATCAGTTCGATGATCCAAAGGTTGAATTATTTAACTTAACTCAACAAATTTTGCAAATTTTAGGTTAACTTAAGTATTCACAATTCTTATCTTAATTCTTTACATTTTTTCTATTATTGTTTATTACATTTTATAGAAAATTTTTAATTCTGCTGATTTAACCAAGATTCCAAAGTATCGTTCTAATATTGTTAATCCTCGAGTGTTACTGGCTACTACCTACTTTTTATATTGGTATATATATTTAATACATACATGTCATATTTTAATTATATGCCTCTAGTGGCTTTTTCTCTTTATTAGTTATCTTACCACTTACCTTCATATCTTGAAGTTTCCGAATTAATTCCAGGTCATCTTCCGTATTATTATTAGTATTATTGCTGTCATTAGCGGCGACAGGTTCCATATTAGATGATTCTTGTGCATATAGCTTATCCAATTCGTCTTCTAATTCTTCTTCATTTATGTAGGCAGTGCCACTGGAACTAAGAGACTCTGAAATTGCATTAGTCTTATCATACCCTTCTTCTAGTTCAATTTGTAAGTTATCTACGTCATCAAGGTTAATACTTTCATTCAAAGCATTCAAAAGTTTAGAGGATTCAGACAACAGATCAAATATATTTTTGTTAGATGTTGCATCATTTATTTTCAATAAGGCCGTATTCAATTGGCTTAATGCTGAGGAAGACTTTTCTAAAGAAGCATGTATTTCTCTTCTTGATTTCAACATATTTTTCAATCTAATGTTCGTTCCAATTTCATTCGACGAGTTTCTATTTTTCAAAAGAACTTTCATATTATTAGATATGTTTACAGATTTTATTTCTAATTCTTCATTTCGCTTCTCGATTGCTGTAATAGTTGATTTCAACCTGATTATTCCTATATCTTCATCGCTAATATAGTTCAAGTTTCCTTCATTCAGGAATTTGATACAAGTGATGTTGTCTTGTTGTTTAAGTTTGCAAATGCCTAAATCTCTTGAAAAGTATACAAGTAGTATCTCAAAATCCGTGGGTGAAAGGCCAGGATCAATGCTCTTCATATAACTGTAACATGATAATTTATCAAAAAGTGAACTACTCCTAATACCAACATTAATTTCTTTTTGAATTTCATTAACAAACTTCTGTCCGAAAGCACACAAAATAGACCATGAAATGTACGTTTCCTTATTTAACTCATTCTTCTTGTTAGTTGCAGTGAATATGCTTGTAAGCCTTAATTGTTGAATACCCCAATGTAACCATTTTGAAGGCGATATATAGTCCGTAAATTTAATAGAGTCATTCATGATAGAAACATATGAGTCGGTGGCGTTAATATATAATGAATAGGGAATAAGAACTCTTCGCTGAACTAGTTCATTTAGTATTATTCCTAATCCTTTTGGTTGGCCATACACTGGTATTGCTAATAATTGTGCAATATTAGGACTGAAAGTATTAATTGATACTTGGGATCCTGCTAATAACCCTGATTGTAATAAACTAATCAACAAATCTGACCATGCTTGAATATTTGCTTCAAAACCTTCTGGATTAAGATGCTTCAAATTTTCGAAGTTACTATACAACGAGTTTAATCTGGATTTAGGGAAATGTGGATTACTCCGTATAAATTCTTCAATTTTAGTCTCTTGTGATACTTCTGTCATATATTTAATTATAAAATATACTATTTATATTTATTAATAGTTCTTATCTTTCCATCACAAAACTTTTATCGCAAAAAAAAAATTGTCTTAGGATTATAGTACATTATATTATATTTACATTAATTTATATATTTAGTTTTTTAATAGATATCTCTACTTGATCTCTTAGAGCATCAACGACATCTAAAATTGCATTTGACGCTGGTGAGTCTGCATAGCTGTCAAAGAAACTTTCACCAGCATCACACGCCTTACCTATCCTAGGATCTAATGGAACAGCTCCAAGGTAGGGAATATTCAAATCTTCACATAGCTTCTTACCACCTCCGGTTGTAGGTCTAAAAATTTGGGACTCTCCTTTGCAATTAGGACAAACAAATCCGGACATATTTTCCACTAATCCTAGAATCTTGATATTTGCTTTTCTACAAAAATCAATCTCTTTCCGCACGTCTAGCAATGCAACTTCTTGTGGTGTAGTGACAATCAAAGCACCATCTATTCCAACTTCCTTCATGTACGTAGTAACCGATAAATGCTCATCTGAGGTTCCTGGAGGGGTATCAACCACTAAATAATCCAAATGTTCACCCCAATTAACATCTTTCAAGAATTGCTTTATTAATCCATTCTTCTTTGCACCTCTCCATATAACAGCCGAATCGGCATCTGGTAACATGAAGGATATACTCATAAGCCCAAGATTATCTGCTACATAAACCGGTGACCATCCTGAATTAGACTGGTGGATCGACTCACCTTCTGCACCGAGCATCCTAGGTAAAGATGGTCCGCATATATCCAAATCCATCGCACCAACCTCTATCTCTTCATCTGCAGCTAAAGCCCAAGATAACATGGATGTAAATGTTGATTTACCTACACCACCCTTTCCTGACAATACAAGTATCTTATGATCTATCTGCGATAATCTCTTATTAATTAAAGGCAAATCTGGATCTGGTCCTTTTGGTAGTTGTGATGAGCATATATCTTGGTTGGGGCATCCATTACAAGCATCTTCTTTTCCAGCTTGTTCAGATTCTGGTCCAGGACAATGTTCCGGAGTCTCTAACTCTGTCTTTGATATATCTTCTACTTGGGATGGTGGCATCTATAACTTTTGTTTCCTTTTTAAATATTATAGTTATCTGAAAACTTACGAATTACTAATAGAGTAGTGCGCTATTTTTCGTACAGTCTTGATCTTACTCGTTTGCAAGCACACTATATATTATGCTAATTTGTCTACAGGGATGTTTCAGTATTTGTTAGTCATTAGCGTAAATTACTAGAGCCATAAGATAAATAAAAAGAAGCTAAGTCATAAATGTTTTAATCTTTAATCTAATAACCAGTACATATTTGTATCAAGTCTGAAGGATGTCTTTAAAAGTATGTTCTCACTGCTATTACCGATTAATATATCATACTCACCACTTTCAGAAAGCCATTGGTTTTCTAGTGAGTCCCAGTATGAGGTAGATCGCTTTATTTCGATTTCGAAGTGTACATTATTTTCTTCTTTAACCTTTAAATATACTTTTTGGAAATCTTTCAATTCCTTTAATGGCCTTTCAATGCCTGGTGATAGAGCTTTTATGTAGACTTGAACTACCTCAGAACCATTTCTATTTCCAGAATTTTTAACTAAAACATTAAATTTCAAATTTCCGTCTTTGATAGATAACGAATTTAGCTCCTTAAACTCAAATTTAGAATAAGATAAACCAAATCCGAATGGGAATGCAACATTTTTTTCACATTTTTCGTAGAATCTATAACCGACAAATACATCTTCGCCGTATAATAATTCACCTTTATTAGACTTAAAGTTGACAAACGTTGGATTATCTTGTACCTTGATAGGAAAAGTTAAAGGTAACTTGCCGCTTGGGTTTACATCTCCAAATATTACATCGGCAACCGCATTACCTGCTTCAGTTCCCCCAAACCAGGCCTGTATTAAGCCTGGCACTTCATTCAACCAAGGAAACTCCACTGGGGTACCAGACTGATTAACAACAATAGTATTAGGATTTGCTTGTGCAACTTGAGATACTAGTCTATCAATGTAGCCTGGCAACTTCATATCTGGTCTGTCAAAATTTTCACTCTCCCATTCTTTCGATAAACCTACCACCAATACCACTGTATCATTTCTTTTTGCTATAGATACTGCTCGAGAAATTTCCTTTTCAGGATCTATTACTTTCGCCACTCCAAATCCTACCGCACCTCTTCCATCAACTAACGAATCTAAGAAATCATTGATCTTCGAAGTAGGACCACTTCCAAATTCAATTTTTATTTTGTAACTTGATCCTTTTTGTAAATAGATCGAATTTTTAACTTCAACTGTTCCTTGCTCGTAAAACGATGTTCCTCTTTTCTGCGTAGTTTTATTATCCACTAAAAGATTTCCATCAATAAACAATTGTACCGTTCCTACTACTATTAACCCGAATTCATACTCACCATCAGAATCAGGGATAAAATTACCTTCGAAATCTACATAGAATAAATTGTTTGAGATTCGATCGTTTTCATAGTCTGGCATTCTGAGATAAGACTCGGTTAATCTAAATTCATCAATTAACGTCCTATTCTTGCATGACGAGGGTTCAAGATACACTTTAGCAGTATACCCGGTAGAATTATCATCTCTTTTTAACTTAGACCCTAGAGGGGGTAAAAATTTGTGTCCATGAGCTCCTACAGTGTATTCTGGGGAGTAACCTAATTTTGCCAGAATTGCTTCGTAAATATTAGTTACTTCATAAGAGTTTAATGCTGCAGAACCTCCACCACTAATAGAAGTATTCTTTGCATTTGGACCAATAACTGCGATCTTATCCTTCTTATCAAGGGGTAATATACCTCCATCGTTCTTCAATAGAACAATACCTGAATTTGAGAAACATCGAAGCTTCTTAGCAGTCGCTTCAGTATTATTTTCGCTCGATTCTGGCGCATTTTCAGGAACTCCAGATTCAATGCAATACTTGATCAACCGTAACATATTACGAACTCTATTATTAAAGGACGTATTAGAAATTTTTTTGGATATTTTGGATATGTATACAAGATCCTGCCTTCTAAATATTGGAGGGCCTGGCATTTCGAGATCTAAACCATTAGTAATAGCTTCTGCGGTGGAATATGTTCCACCCCAATCTGAAATTGTAGTTCCTTCCCACTTCCATTCATCCCGTAAGATATCACAAAGTAAATATTTAGATTCAGCTACATGTTCTCCTCTTACCTTACTGTATGAAGTCATCACCATTCTTGGTTTGGAGTTTTTTACCGCCAATTCGAATGGCAACAAATAAATTTCTCTCAATGCTCTTTCTGTGATATTGATATTAATTGCTCTTCTATCGTCCTCGATATCGTTACATACATAATGTTTAACACAAGCAGCAACATTTTGGGATTGAATACCATTAATAATAGAAGTTGCCAAACTTCCACTTAATACCGGATCTTCGCTGTAGGACTCGTACCCTCTTCCTCCCAAGGGGGACCTCTGAATGTTGATAGTTGGACCTAATATAGCATGAGCCCCCTTGTACTTAGATTCAATTCCCATGAGCTTTCCTGCCTCGTACATCAAAGACTTATCCCAAGTAGCACCCAAATTTGTACCGTTAGGAAAACATGCAGACGGGACACCAGGAAAATAGGACTTGCCTCTGACACCATTCGGCCCATCAGAAAATCGAATCGAAGGAATACTTAATCTTTCAACTGGTGCAGTATGAAATCTATCCTTACCTCCAATAAGCAAGATCTTTTCTGAATCAGTCAATTCAGCTAGTGTTTTTTCGATATCATTAAATGGGTTCATTTCATTAGAATGCAGATAAACTTTGCAAAGTTGACTTTAAATCCTCAAAATTAAGAAAGTAAGGGGTTCTGCATACTTTTATATTCTTACATATATTAACTATAAGCTTATTATGGTTTTGCAGCCTCCGAAATGCGTGGTTGTTGTCTATTTTAGGTAATGAATCCGCCAAAAATGTGTCAAATTCGGTATTCCCAATTGAGCTATGCCCAATAAGGATATCAACCCGACTTTTCCTCAAGGCAGGACAAGAGAAAAGTGGAGAATATATATCATAGTTACAAATTGATTTATATTTTAAATAAACAGAGTATAAAGTTCAAGAGTATTACAGAAGGATTCTCTACTAAAAATGTAAATTTATTCAACTATATGCAATCTACTAATAATATAATACAAAATGCTTCTAAATATTCACCAGTTGCAAGCGAATATTGAAGTAATTACGTTCAACTTCGCCTAAAGGAAGAGACAATATTAAACCTTTAATATTTCCGATTTGATCAGCATAATTGAGAGCGATATCCCCAACTTTTTTGGACATCAACTTCATTGCAATTCGACACCTAGAAGAGTTGTAATCTTCAAGTAAAGGCAAGTTGGATAATAGTGAGACTAACAACGATTGTGTGTGCAGAGACGCTCTCTCCTGTATCTCCTCTTCAGAAAGAGAAATAAAATTGCTGTAAATACCAGCACCTTGCGACCATAAAGGGATGATATGGCCAGACTCTGGAAATTTGGCAATTATGGTTTTTAAATGGTTTTTTGATTCGCTATCATTGGAAATAATAGTGGATGGGCCTAGTTCTTTAGTTATACAATCATGAGCTTTTTCCCATAATTTGGCAGTTATCAAAGCCTCACACTCTTCCCAGTAGTTACCTAACGAGTGTTCTTGAATAGAAACAGCTTCATACACTAAATTGTGTGGTACTTTCAAAACCTTGGTAATATAATTCTCTTCGTCATTTGAGCTCTTAATATGGTCAATATTGGTTACAACCAAATTTCTGATCACTTTTTCACTTTCTTTATCATCTGATATATGCGAATAAACAAATAAAGATTCCTTCCATAAACCGATCCTTTCTAAAAAGTTACCAAACGACAAAGAAAGGTCTGTATTGAGAACATCATTACTTACATCTCCCTTTGACAATATTTTGTTAAAGAACCATTTTAATTTTATATTCAAATGAGAGCTCTTGATTGACTGTAATGCTTGGTTTTTGTCTTTGGCATGAATCTGATTATACAAAGTCAAAATATCATACACCGGACCATTGTCAACTATTCCAACTTGGAACTCTTGAATCAATTCATGTAATTTTGAAGTATTGTCGCCATAGAATAACTTGACGGCCAATGAAATATTCCAAGGTAAGTCTGATAATACTTCTTTGAAGTCACCTGAAAGAATTCTGTAAATTTTGACTATTGGTTTTGGAATGAAACTTAACGATGATGTGTCCGACCAATATTGTAATTGATTAGATGCTGTTGACTTTACTGCATCATCATTTGAATCAATTAAAGTTAGTATGACAGAAAGGTGAGCATTATTTGAATCCATGGCAAGACTTATTGCATCCTTTATATCGCCTGCGCATATTTTGATGAAGATGTACTCCAAAATATCTGACTTCTTTTCATCACTCCATCGTTCGACTGTTGACCTATTATAAACCTTGAGCCATTCAGAAAAATTTTTCTTTTGTTGTAAATTCTCTAAGTATTTGACTAAATGGGAATCCGACGGGTCAACGTCTTTGTATTCACTATATTCGTTTAGTTTATGTTCATCAAAAAGAGCAGATCCGAGTTTAAGGATTTGTTCTTCTTCACCTGTAGACTTCTCATTTAGTAAGAGATCAGCGAAAGAAAGGTTAGAATTCTTTTCAACAATAGGAAACTTATTTGACCGCGTGGAAATAGTGGATTTGGACAACATATGGTATATTACCTTTGAAACATTGCGTGGATAAGCTTCGTCGTACATTTCTGATGGTGACCCTTCTAAATTGGAAAATTTTTTCGAATTAATAGGAGTTGAAGCATGATCCATTGATAATGAGTCTTTATTGAATTCAGGAAAAAGAATGTTATCAACCTTCGCAGCTGTAATTCTATTCTTATTTTCTCCATCAACCTTAGATGATTCCGTTATATATGGTGTCAACGAAGAATTAATATCATTACATAATTCTAATTGTACTAACCAATCATCAGACACAGCTAAGTTTGGTTTCAATTGAATATTATCAAACATAGCATCATTTGTAATTTCCGGTTCATAGGCTTTCTCATTAATAATTTGGGACATATCCACATCTTTTGGTAACACACTGATGAACTGTTTCAAATAATCAAAATTCTTCTTTTCAAACGGAGCATTAGAACCATCAGGAATTCCAAAATCAATACTATCGGGTGAAGCAGAGCGACTTTCTTCTTCTGAATCTATGGTTATATCACTGACATTTGAAGCTAAAGCATTTGTGGTTTGTTCTTGTTGGTATACCTCTAGCTGGTTGTTTATTTCATCCGCAACCAAGTTCCTCTTGGTTTTCAATGGAGTATTTTGCATAATCTGGCTATAGTCCCATCCACCAGGTAATCCACTTGTATATGCGCTAACTCTTTGCTTCTTTAATTCTTGACTAAATTTTTCATCTTCATAGATCCTAGAATACTCTAAAACAGCTTCCTCTTCCTTAGAATCTTGCTTTCTTTTCAATTCTGCAAGCTGGTTTTGTTCACTTGTGAATTCACCTTCTTCATCTACTAAACCCCAAATACTAAAGTGTTTAACCTTGAAAGTCCAAATACAAGTAATTGGATCATAAGTTACAAATTCCATACCAACTTGGCGTTGCAAGTATTTAATGAAATCAGATCTTGATTCTCCCTTTCTTGGTTGTATACTTTCTAAAGAAATAGTAGCAGGAATATTTAAACCAAATCCAATAGGAGGCTTATTTTCAGCATCTTGATAAACTTTAACAATGCGATCACCTATTTCGACAATTTTACCAAAAAGCTCCTCGTTCAAAGGCGTGTTGTTTTCTTCACAAATCATAGCTACACCTGATAAATCCACAGGATAGTTGTAGGCTATTTGACCGTGCCCAATTCTTCCAATTATAAAATTTTCTACATTTGCTAATCTTTGAGCTGATAACTGCGATAACTCGCTAAGAGATGGAGTACACCAGTAACCATTATTAGCGTCCTTATCGTCCAAATCCGCATCATTATCTTCATGATCATTATCACCTCCAAGGATTTGGTCCGCGTTTTTACCATTTGCTTTCTCGTCACCTGCACTGACTTTGTATGGGAAACGGGAAGCAGTATCCTTTTGTCTTATATTAAAACTTTCGTTATCAGAATCATCTTCATCACTCAAATAATTATCTGTTAACAATTTATCTGACGGCACTACTTCTGATACAATACGCCTTTTTTTCGTATTCAAAACTTTATCTGCATCAATTAAATGAAACTTCAAAGGCTTAGATTTTATGACCAACCTCTTTATACCTCTGTTTTCTATAGATGTATGATATGAAGGTTTCGTGATTCGTTTTGGTACTAATTTTGTGGGTTTAGGTAAAATATTTTGCTTGTCTTTCGAAGTTAAAAAATTTGCTTGAGTAAATAGTCCCTTAACCGATGCAAAGTTATTTGGTTGTGTAGAAGCGTTTGAATATCTAAAATATTTTAACGTTTGTCCTAACCTAGATAATAGCGATGACCTCCTTGGTGCCTGTTTTGCCTTATCCACAGGGGTCAATATTTTCTTCCTCTCAGATGAATCTTTATTACTTGTATTGACGAACAAATCTTCTGTTACAGATTTTGGCATTACCGAATCAGCCTTTTGTAAATTACTGAACACCTTATCGTAGCTGTACGGATTTGTAGAATTAATGTTGGACGGAATTGATGCCTGACTTGATAGACTATTATTACTGAATAAATTATTAGTAGTACTTGCTCCGAATAAATTGGTATTGGCATTTGGATTGCTGGAGCTCATTTTTGAACTTGCTGTGTTACCAAATAAATTAGTGCCAGAATTAGCGGTATTCGATGATCCAAATAGATTATTACTAGGAGCAGCATTTGACGAGGATCCGCCAAACAAACCACCAGAGGCTTCCGGTTTATTACTATTGAAAAGTCCTCCACTTGTTGGGTTGGTATTATTCAGATTTCCAAATAATCCTCCTGTATTGGTATTATTTGATGGTGGTTTACCGAATAACCCTCCAGAATTACTTGCACTTGAGGATGCATTGCCAAATAATCCAGCAGAGTTTGTGTCTTTTGTAGATGAATTCCCAAACAAACTTCCTCCACTAGGTCCACTCGATGCACCACTGAAAGACGTTGCTTTCGAAAATCCGGTTGATGATCCCCAGTTATTATTAGAGTTCCCTGAACCACTAGATCCACCTTGTAGAGTAGAGCCAAACATTAAATGGATAAAATATCAAAAGTCAATGATTTGAAAGAAGTATAGTTCACTTGATTCAATTAAATGAAAATTTTATGACTAGAGATTAAGATTGAGTGCAATGGGTACAGTAGATAAATGAATATCTTTCTTTTATTTAGACTAATGTTTGAACGCTATCTCTAGCTTAGAGTAGTATGAAATATTTCTCTCGGTGTAAACAAGTTTTGGCGTGCGTCCACCAGAAGAGGGCAAGTTTGAATATTACGCTGTTATACTACAATTTACGTATACAATATAATATAGTACAATTATCTATAGATCTACCCTAGTCAATAAAGAAGCCACGAGCATAATTATACTATTCAGTGGACACATCAAGTTTGATACTATATTCTGCGCTGAACCAGAATTTGTCAAATTTTCTCAAATTTCCTTTACTGCTGTATACCTTATTTGGAATACCTACATCTACCAAATAATGCAATGATTCTCCATCTCCATCATATGCTAAGTGGCCATTCTTGTAGGCATGTATTAAACCAGTGATTGGCAATCCCATGGAAACACACCACTTGCAATTCAACTTCAAAGCCGGATCCAGAACTGTACCAGAGCCACCGTCAATGCCTGAAGGTATATCTAAGGACATGATCTTGCATTCCTGCTGTGGTTCATTACACCAGGACATTAATCTTGCTAACTCCTTTTGTTGTTCTTCTTGGTAAAAAATGTCTTCCAAATGGTCGTCGTAGCCTTGCAAAGCGTCAATAATTAACTCTACTGGAGTGTCAAGTTCATGGTTTATAGTGTTAATTAATGCAGAGCAGCTGGATGTTATTACCTTTCCACCACACTTCTCAAAAAGTGACCACTGAGTGGACAATTCTTTATCAATGTCGTCATTGCTTATTACAAATGCTAGAACTCTGACTCCGTGGTTTGTTAAATGACGACCTGTTGCAAAAGCACGGCTACCACATCTTCCACTACCAATTAGCAATAAAACCAACGGTGGTAAGTTATGATTCTTTTTCTTACTCAACCTTGTAGACCCACCTAAGATGTTGGTGGTAATTAACTGAGATAAATTAGAAGCACAAAGCTCAGCCATGATGCTAGGGGAAACACCATACGAATCGGTTGATAATCTTTCTATTTCCAACAATTGTACCGGAGAACAAAGAGGTATCACACTCAAGTTTTGTGAATTCACAAGCTTAAATGTCTTGTTCATATTAGAGACCGTTGATTTTTCCTTGTCGCCATGAGCATTTGAAGGAGCACTCTTGATATTGTCTATTGCACCTTTGCCCTTGGAATTAAAAGTACTACCAATAAGATCCCAATTGTCAGTTTTGTTGACATCTAAGATCATTTCATCATTATCATATTTGTCTTTTTTGTTTTTGTTCTGATTAGTCTCAAGTTTATTGTGACCAACTAATCTATCCTCTGGATTAACACTATCATTCTTTTGGAAATCGGCAAATACGGACTTTTTATCAAACATTGCTAAGTTGGCAGCAAAATCAAACTCATTTGAATGTTTTATGTCCTGAATTTCACGTTCGTGGCCCCAATCTGGATCTCCAGTCATAGTAGATGATGCAGATTGTTGTGCTCTATTTGATTTTAATCTTGGGGTATTTGATCTGCTATTAGTAATACTCGACTTTGGAGTAATATGCGTATTCTTTTCCTTATAACTCGAATCTCTCGACGTTGGCGTCGATGACTTGGCAAATACAATAGCATCATCCAATAATGCAGGCGAACTTCCAATTGCTGCATCCCCTTGGTGCCCATTGGATTTTGCATTGCTACGCTTATTTTTGCCATTCTTTAACATATCAGGAGGCAATTGAACAACTTTTAGGTCGGCGATTTGAGAGCTGCTAATTTTCAAATTGGATAATTGATGCGTTGGATTCGTAGTTTGATATGCATTACTAAGTACGATCTGCTGATTATCAACACTCGTGATAACACCAGATGACTTTGACCCATCATGCAAAGTTAAATCAACTTTGTAGTTAAGGAATTCAGACATGATTGTTAAATATCGACAGTTGTTTAGTATCTATTTCTACTTTATGAAACTATTGAATTTTGTTCACCAAATTTCTTACCCGTAAAAAAATGGCAGCTACAAAAACTAAGCGAATTAAAATCTATATTTCGCATTTATCTAGGACCCTCTATATGAATTATATATGCTGTATAAGGAATATTTTGAGGCCGCAGTCACAGAATGATAATTGCTTTTGTAGATCAAACAGGTATAGTTAATTCCGCATCTAGAATACTTTCCTAGGGTCAAACTCATCTAGATCACTTTCAATTAGTGCCAAATGGAAATTGCATTTGTCTATAATATTATCCACCAAATACTTATTAGACGTGTGTTCATACTGCTCTTTGTATCCTTTATTCTCGTAAGCCATTTCAAGTAATTCCCTATCCATATAGCTTACATGATTTTGCAATTCATCGACTTCGCTATCCTTCAGAATCAACTTGCGCTTCAAGTACTTATTTTCAAAGTTCACTTTGTTGATTTCCCTCTCAAGATACAATATGAGTTTGCTAAATTTATCACCATCGGAATTAGACGAGGCATTTTCTGCCAGTTGTAACGCATTCAATTTTTCGGTCAATTCTTTTACCTCATCTTTTAAGCTATCTATAATAGACACATTCGACTGATCGATTTCTTTCCAGTCAATTACCGTGTCCGTAAGTTTAATCTTGTTTGCTTTAGCTGCTGTCTTAATTCGCTTTACTTGCTTGGCATAATTCAAAGTCTGATAGCTTTCTTCAAAATCAATTGGTGACACACAAAAAATCATAAAACTCTTTGAATTCCCTGACAAATTTTCCTTCAATATATACGATAATGTTGAGTCTCTATAGGGTACTATTGCTTGCTTTTGTGTTGGATTGGAAGAGTTACTAGACAATAAATTGATACAGCGTCCAAGTACAGTCAACGATTTATTGATAAGTGAGCCTTCTTTCATCCTATCCTGCTGCCCAAAAACTTTGGTCTTTGCTAATCGTTCTGACCCTGCAAGATCAACAAGCTTAATGTTTGATATCATTTCTTCCTCTGCATCACCGATGTACATGTCATTTGCGTCGGTCATATTGTTCATTTCTGTATCGCCCTGTGTAAATTTGGTTTGCTTCAAAGAGAGTGTGATGATGGCATGAGATCTCGAACTCTTGTCATTCATGGATGTGGATGCAGTAGATCTATGGTTATTTCCTCTCGTTAAATAACTAAGAAAGTCTCCATAATTTTCAATCTGATATTCATTGAGATTCTCCACATATGGACCTTTAATTGGATGCTCTCTTACTCTACATTTCTTCGCCTCACCACTTTCGCACAAGAGGTCTTTGACCAGCTCATTATAAATCTCCATGTACGAAATCCTGACCTCGCAATTTATTCTCTCGCTAATGAGGCGTTCTTTATAACGAAGTATATCGCGGACTATAAGCGGTATCAAACCCTCGTCGTGCTGTTTGCCCATCATCGTGTATGTCTTCCCCGAACTCGTTTGTCCATATGCCAATAAACACATATTGAATCCCTGGAAAAGATCTTGAATAACCCGTGGCCCAATTGACTCATAAAACCCCCGATTACTCGTATAATGCTCATCTTTGTGATCGTAAGACCATACACATTGATCAAATTTATATTTCTTAACCTCATCTTCTGCATCTTCTTCATTGCTCCGTATAACCTTATTCTTCTGTGAATGATAGCTCGACGTTTTAGGCACTCTGAGCTCAACTCGTGTCTTATCCTCGGCTGGCATCGACACCAAGCACTCATTAACCTCAGCTTCATCTCCGTCTCCCATCTCCCTAGCGAGCAATGGTCTCACTCTTACAAGTACTTTAATACTCGTGCTTGCATTATGTTTGTCTGACATGATTTCTGACCCTTAATCAGCTTTTTTGGCTCAAAACTTCGTGCTATACAACTAAAAGTAATCCATACATTTGTAATGTAAACAAACCATTAAATAAATCATTCTCATATAGAGTGAAGAGTCACATGACACCATACTTAAATGGTGTTTTATGGATTTAGCCCAGTATCTTACCATATATTGTACATATCGACAATGGAGCCTAGGGTCTGTATAGTTGTGACTTAGCCATTCGTAGGAGTATTTCCAACTAATTTTATTCGTTTCAAATAGTTAAAAGGTGACTGTAAATTAGTTTGTAGTGCAAGCCGATCGCAATTTTAGTTCAGCCTCAATATGAGGCAAAAAGAACCCACATAATATATGAGTAGAAGCTATAAGTTTAGTGTTGAATTTACATGAATAGTAGGTAGTTGGTAAGGGAAAGATGACATCAAGTATAGATAACCTTTTTATGGTTTCGGTACAAGAAGCTGTGCAAAAATCGTTAAATAATAACCAGCCACTATTTGTTTTCTTATCTAAGGATGATGAAACGTCGGGGACGTTTGCTGACGGGCTTTTGGGGAGGAAAGCTGGTGATAATGGGAGATATGTACGTGAAAAGATTCAGAACCAGTTTGTGGCATTAAAGTTGATTGAAGACACCACGGAGTACGGGTATTTTAAACAAATTTTTCAAAATTTGGTGGTACCCAGTTTTTACGTGGTTAACAAAGGGCAACTATTGGATGTCATAACGCAAGAATGTACATCGGAACGGTTTGGAGAACAAATACAGAAGATTTGCGATGATTTGAATGTAAATAGAGCTGATAATTCAGTTGTTAGTGAACAACCCGGGGCACATGCAAATGCAGGGTCTAATCAGCCTGCTGTAGTGCTGAACAGACAAGAACAAGTTTCGGCTTCTCTGACCCAAATACATGGTAATACATTAGGAAGAGATCATGATCTGAATGTTTTCAGGCATAAACGGCAAATTGAGGTGCTTAAAAGAGAGGAGCAAGAAGAGAAGAAAAGAATCAGAGCATTACTTGAAGCAGACAAGAGAGAACGTCACATAGCGCAAAAACATTTAACCCGAAAAGCTGCCGAAGAGTCATCGGGTGATGAAAAAGCTCGAAAATCGAGTAAGAGTAAATATGAAGTGTGTTCGTTATCAATCAAGCTATTTGATGGGAATTCCTTAAAGCACGATTTTAAGGCTGATCAAACTTTAAATGATGTGCGGAGCTGGCTCGATAATGAAACAGAGCATCAAATTATCCCCAATAACGCGTCGTTACCTTCGTTTGCGACTGCTTCGTACCCTCAGCCAACTCATTATGTCTTTCATCAACCTGTCTTGCCCCGTGTAACATATAGCGACGATGAGGAATTTAAAAAATTAGCTGATTTGGGCTTATGCCCTCGCTCGGTATTGATTTTGAAGCCTATATATGACGCTAAGAGTTATGTGAACGCCTACCCTAATGGTAGAGCTCCTGCAGGTGTTCTACGCTCAGTTGGTGGTGCAATCGGTAAGTTTGGTAATGCCATATATTCTTTCTTTGACTATAGTGTCGGAGATCTAACTCAAGACTATGAAGGTCATGTCGATTTGGAAAGATCTAGAAGTCCTCTAGGAGACTCGGAAGATCCCAATACCAATAGGCCGACGGACATCAATAGTATTAATGATTCGAACTTGGCAAGTCCCCCATCTGAAAGAGTTGAAGAATACTTCGATGCAAGACTAAGAAGTGGTGCAGGAACCCCTAATGTGTTATCAATCAATTCTGGATCGCAGCCATCATTGATTAATTTTGGTTCTAATCCATCACCAGTACCGTTTTCTCGTGTACCCAATATGCCACAATCAGATATGACATCTGCTGGTAATGGAGCATCTAATTACAATGCTCGTTCGTCAACTCCAAAGCCAATAAGCAGCATACCATCCGTAAGTAATATTCAGACTATCCATGAAGGAAGTTCTAAAGGTGATTCGAAGAATGAATTAAAGGAGAATTCAGATGACAAAAGAAATGACCGTGGTACATACAACGGAAATAGTGTTAATTTAGGCGACGATCAAGATGACTAAGATTTATAAATCTACTCTTTTCTTTAAGTTTATACATATATATGCTAGTATTTTTCGTTTAATAAGATATGGCTTTATCTCCGCCTAAAAAATCATTAGGAGCGAAATGCGAGATAAATATAACAAATACGGCACATTTTAGCATCTATCCGTCTTCATATAAGATCTCTCCCCAATGGATAAACTCAAAGTTTCTAGCCTAGAAGGGCTTTTGAAATTCAAGGCAGGATCAAGTCCGAATGTTATTGTTTCTGATGCGTCTGTTCTCACTTGTGGATGCTTAGTTTCTGAGTCATACTTCTTATCGTACACAAGTAATTCCGAAACCAACGAATCCAATTGCCCCAATTGTCAAGCAAAAAATGTATCTATATTAACAGAAATTACTCCATTAAGAGATTTGTTTGGTATTATTCAAGAAATCAATATTCATCTTAACAATAAGAACAGAAGAAGGTCATCTTCAAAAAAGAGTATACGGTCAAATACAATTGATCATAATGAATCATCCAGCACAACAGAGTCTATGGATTTAATTAGTTTATTCTATAAATTCGCTAAGGAAGAAGCTTCTTATTTGGGGGAAAACAACTCTGAAGTCATAGAAGATATAAACCCTAAGGCATTAACAACTACCGATATTTCGGAACAAGCTTCTTCAACTCAAAACTATATATTTCCTGAAACTAAATTGCAAACTTCGGAAAGTCTTCTTACGGCTCAACCTCTCAATGATCAATTAAGCTTTGAACAAAAATTGCTAACCAATTTAAGTGAAGAAAAAGAATACAATTTCAGCAAATGTTTTCCTTTCCATAGAAAATTATCTACATTCCAAACACAACAATCAAAATTCAACATTTCTTCAATAACGAAAGGATCCATAATGAAAAAAACTGCATCATTTATATGTAGTGACATACATACTTATTGTGATTTTGGAGCTAATTGTGAAGTTACTAGATTTGTTCTTATTTCTAATAAGAAATGGGAGTTGTACGAATACAGGGCTTATATGAATCAAGAGACATACTCTGCCAAGCCTGTTCTATTATGTTGTGGAAAGCTGACTGGGGAATATGGTAGAGATTTTAACAATTTGCGAGCTGATCCCAACTCGAAAGAAGTTGTCATCAAAAACGATTTTGCTAACGGGCAAAACTCAAATACTAATTCCGGTAGACAAAGTAATGATGAGGAAAAGAAGAAGAGGCTCGATAACTGGGATCAAATATTCTGTAAACTTTCCACTCATTACTTGGTTATATCTGGTACTAAAGGTGTAATGCGAGTCTTGAATGTTTCATCATCCTCATTACCAGAAGAATTGGGCAGGCCCATGTATATGTACATTACAAATTTCCCGATAAGATGCATATCTGTGTCACCAAATGAATCACTTGTTGCATGTGGAATCACTGCTAAAGAAAGGCTCTCAAGTAAAGAACAGCCATTTATAATATTGCATAAACTAAACCCTTCCCTAAATCGCGAACGGGCATTCGATTCTGTGGAGCCTATAACTATAACGATTCCATATCGAGATCCAATTAAACTTATCAACTTCAATGCGACGTCTACCCATCTTTTATGTTGCACAGTATGGGAATCAAGGTACTTGATAATTAAATTAAGAAATAAGCGTTCAGATAATTATAAAAGACCAAGATTAGTCTGGACTGAGTTAGCTTACACAAGACATCATAGGGTAAGGAACACTGATACTAATGATGTAGGCACAGATGATGAACAGTCTGATGACTTCCAACTGATGGATGACGAAGGTATTACTGATTTGCAATTCGGTGCCTTGTCTGCTAATGTGATTTTTTTGACATCATGCTCCTTAAAAGATAAACCATCATACGTCCTTAAGTTAGAAGGAGAAATAGGTTCTAGGAGTCATGCCTCTCCCTTTGTGGGACACAATAATTCGATCGATAACCAATCACAGGATATTAGTCTCCTGAGTAGCTTGCATAGCATATTTGATGAAGAAAATCATAATTCACAAGCTTCCAACATTAGTGGTTCAGAAACAATTATGAAAATACCTGAGATTGGTTCCTCGATTCACAAACTCACTTTACTGCCACGCGGTGATGCAATGGTATTCTTAGATAAAGCAGGTCATGTATTTTTGGTTTCGACTCCTAATTTCCAACATTTGAAATCATCGATAAAAAAAGTTGTTGTTCAGTTGGGAGAAGTTGCAAATGCTGCAAGGTATACTGAAGCTGCTTCATTGAAATTTTCTTCAGATGGGGGCAAAGTCTATGCTGTTGATAGAAAGGGTGTATTCCAGGTATATGACTTTACTAAGGGTATTCCAGGTCATGATTCAGATGTCATTAAATGCAAAATCATTAATGTTTGACCTATATGGGGTAGTTTATGGTTTTGTGTCACTTTTCTCCAGGTCTATATGGGTTGTTCAATTATATAGAATACTAATGAAAACTCCAAACAAGTGCATCAAACTTCAAACATCATAATAATATCTATTGTTTGATCAAAATATGAGTAATAATATATAGTAATATCTTAAATGAATATTTTTCACTTGTAACATATTATTTACAAAAAGTCATGAATTTGACAAATTTAGAACAGAATTATGGAAATTTTCAACTTTTTTGGCCATTTCATAGAAATTTTGTGTAAAAGGAAATCGGAGAAACTCTATGAATCCATTTTAAATCTCAATAGCTCAAAATGGGTCGCTTAGTTCGATTAATATCTAGAATAATTAATGAGAACATTCCATTTGCCTTAAAATTATTGGGTGCAAAAACCTATAAATTTCATTCATCAATTGTTTCACCCCAAATATGCTTCTAATTATGCCTACTTTTTATTTAATGCATATAATTTCCTAATTCTGTTGAAGCCTATTTTTATGAAGTTGTTTTGATTCTTCTCAAATTCAAAACCATCAGGTAGATATAGGTCATCTGTCAAAATAAGAAAGTATTTAAATACTACATTATTAAAAGCAAATACAACCTGGCGGAAAGGACAATATTTATGACTTGTATCGCATCTACTTGCAAGTAAAACTGTTTATAGAGCAATATAGAATTCACGGCACGGCAAAAGAATGCACTTATAACCTTATTTTACTTGAAATTTTTTTTTTCCAATATCATCAAGACTTTATGACCATGTAAACGGCAGTGATTAATACAGAGTGAATCCTATTGCATTGTAGAATTTGAAAATAGGTTCGAATATGTCTATTTGCAGCTTCGAATTTAAAACGTTTTGTGATGCCTCAAAAGAAATTTCAAACGGCTCTGTTCCAATTAATCACAAAATTAGCGATGCCACATCTCTTGTACTCCGTACTATGGCGTTCTGTTTTAGTTTTTTTTTTACTTTCTAATATATCTAAGATTTCTTTTAGAGTTCATTATTAAACCAGACTATAAGAAAATCAATATGCCAGTCCCTCCTATCGCTGAAGATGCTTTAGACTTAATTGGTAACACACCATTAATCAAGTTAAATAGAATTCCACAAAGCTTTGGTATTAAAGCCAAGGTTTATGCTAAAGTTGAATTATTCAATGCTGGTGGTTCTATTAAGGATAGAATTTCTAAAAATATGGTTTTAGAAGCTGAAAAGCAAGGTAGAATTAAACCAGGATATACTTTGATCGAACCTACTTCTGGTAACACCGGTATTGGATTAGCCTTAGTTGGTGCTGTTAAAGGGTACAGAACCATTATCACGTTACCAGAAAAGATGTCGAACGAAAAGGTTTCAGTTTTGAAAGCTTTAGGTGCTGAAATTATCAGAACCCCAACAGAAGCTGCCTGGGATGCTCCAGAATCACACATTGGGGTGGCCAGAAAGTTGGAAAAAGAAATCCCTAACTCTGTTATCTTAGATCAGTATTCCAATGAAGCTAACCCTGATGCACACTATTATGGTACAGGTTATGAAATTTGGGATCAGACTAAAGGTAAGGTTACCCACTTAGTCGCTGGTGCTGGTACTGGTGGTACTATCACTGGTATATCCAAGTATTTAAAGGAAAAAAACGCAAATATTAAAGTAATTGGAGCTGATCCAAAGGGTTCTATTTTAGCTGTGCCTGAGTCGTTAAATGATACAAACGAAGGTTACTTAGTTGAAGGTATCGGTTATGACTTTATTCCTGATGTTTTAAAGAGAGATAGAGTCGATTCGTGGATTAAAACTGATGATGCTGAATCTTTCAAATTGGCTAGAAGAATTATTAGAGAAGAGGGTATTTTAGTTGGTGGCTCTTCTGGTTCTGCATTACAAGCTGCATTACAAATTGCCAAGGATTTAACTGAAGACGATACTGTTGTTGTTGTTTTCCCAGATTCAATCAGATCTTACTTATCCAAGTTTGCCGATGATGAATGGATGACTACTAATGGATTCCCTATCGAAGAAAATGAAAGTGCATCAAACAAGTCTGATGAGATTTTGAATAAGACCACCATCAAAGATTTGGTTGCTGATAAGGCTCCTGTTGTCACTGTCACTTTATCTGACACTGTTGGAAAGACATTTGATTTATTACAAACTAATGGTTTCGATCAATTACCAGTTTTGAATAACTCAGGAAAGTTGGTGGGTTTAATTACTTTATCTAAAATTTTGAAATCTCTTTCCACCAAGAAGGTCCAAATGACAAACTCTATTTCATCAATTATTATTGATTTTAGAAAATTGGCTGATTTTGAAAAATCCTTCACAATTACTAAGAAGTCAGGTTTTACCAAAAGAAGTTACGAGCCAATTACTATGGATACTTCGTTAGCTTTGTTGAACAAATTCTTCGAAACTAATTCCAATGCTATTGTGACCGATGAGGATTATAAACCTGTCCAAATTGTTACCAAGGTCGATTTAATCTCGTACTTGACAAAAATCTTATAATAAATAGATCTTGTATAATATTGCTTTAAAAATAGCGCTTTAATATTTATGTAAAGAAAGTATATCCACATAATGTAAGTAAATAAAGGCGTAGAATCCTACTTTTACTGATAAATAGAATATATTAAGTACAAATTGGGAAGACAAAAACTAAGATTTATACAGTTAGAAGGAAAAATATTTAGAATTACAATTTAGGAGGCTTGATAAGATCATGAAAACTTCCATCTGTTACCACAATTCTCACAAGTACAAAAGGTAGTTAAAGGTTCATCCGCAGATCTGGTTTGCATTTGATAATAACTG
The DNA here is from genome assembly GCF_001447935.2 of Debaryomyces fabryi. Classification (NCBI taxonomy): domain Eukaryota; kingdom Fungi; phylum Ascomycota; class Pichiomycetes; order Serinales; family Debaryomycetaceae; genus Debaryomyces; species Debaryomyces fabryi. Next base: position 78,600 of record NW_015385460.1, read on the forward strand.
ACCTTTTTGTGTTTACATTTACCACAAGTAAATCTATCAGTGACCGCCCTCTTTTCAGTTGCACCTTGGGCATCGAAAAGGTTTTGTTTATGTAACTTTTCAATCTCTTTCTTTAATGATTCAGGTGCCATTTCATTTGGTGTCATTTTAATAAAATTTGATGGCTTAATTTTATTAGTTAATAAACGGTCTCTTAAATCTGGGTTTTTCTTATTTCTAAGGTTCATTGTAAAAGTTCTTAATTTATTTCTATAATTATCATTAACAGACAGGTATTCAGCCTTGAAAACTTCGTTTTCAATATCACGGGCAACTGCTAATATATGTTCACCTGAGTCATTACGTTCAATAGCCAAAGCAGTATATAACGCACTTACAGAGGCATTTCTCGTAGAATTATCATAAAGCGTTGTATTTACTCCGTCGGTTTTTGGGTTTCTTGGTCCACTATGAAATTTGCTTTCGGTAGAATTTTGCTTTGTTGTGTTTGTTGTTGGTTTGGAGTCCTTATCTGGTGTCGCTGAACCGGTCTTCTTTTTAGTCTTTTCATTCTGAACAACCTCTCTCCAATTTCTAATCATTTTTTTAACCAACGAGCTGACTTCAGAGTTACTGTTACCTCTAAATTTATTCACGGCAACCCCAACCTTAGTCTCTCTCAATAATTTTTCAGTGGGTTCTACACCATCATTTAAAATATTCAAAAGTTTCAAAATGGTAGCATCATCTGTAGATTTCTCTAAACTAGAAACAGCTGATTTTATCTCTTTAGCATCCATTCTTTCCTTATCTAACCCTTTTGTTTTAGTTCATATAGATATATTTTATTTCAATGAAGTTTTGATGCTGGCTTTGTGTAAACTATGAAAATTCAGCTTCACATTTTTAATCTAAGTGAGCCAACTTATTAAGGAAAAGAATATAAGAGTACAACAATTCGACTACGAAGATGGAAGAGACTAAAAACGTTTATATTGGTAACATACCATTTGATCATACCGAGGAACAAGTTTTAGAAATAGCAAAATCGGTTGGTCCTGTGATAGACTTGAAATTACTTTTTGACCCAATGACTGGAAAGTCCAGAGGATATGCATTTATTAAGTACGGCGACCATGAAACAGCTGCATCTGCCGTAAGAAACTTGAACAACATGGCCATTGGAAATAGAAATATAAAGTGCTCTTTTTCAAATGATAATTCTGCATTCCCCGATAGCAGTAATGGAAGTGCAGACAAATTACCTGCCTTGCCATTAGGGATTCAATTATTTAATAATCAGACTATACCTCAAGCCATATCCAATGCATTATCAGGTCTTGATCAGCGCTCTGCATACCAGCTTATAAAGGAAGCAAAGCAAATGAGTGAAGAGAATCCTGTCTTGATGAAAAAGTTACTAGACCAATTTCCACAATTAGCCCATGCATTAGTAGAAACCAGTTTATTGTTGAATTTCACTACTCCGGAAATAGTGAAATTATGTGTCAACTCGAAGCAATCAGAACTAGAAAGTTTGACGCTTGACCATGTTCAATTATTGAAACAAGTTTCTCAGTTGTCTGACCTTGAAATCGATACTTTAACAAAAGATCAGAAGAATATCATAATCAAAATGAAATCAGAAATAGCCAACGGCTCGTATGGCGTAATCTAATTGATACTACTTAGAATGACCCACATAACGGATCTTACACTATGCTTTGTTTCGTCCTCACTTACAAAGTGTTGAATACAATCTCAGATTTCAGTTACAAACTTCTGATATAAACACTCGACCTATACGAGCCTATAAGACTAGATTCACTTACTTGTATACGGTACTTAGTTGGTCTTCTTGACCATGCATGCATGCCAGCGTTGAGACAGTCATCGGTATGCCTCTCCTATGTAGAATAGTTAAATGTTATATTTTATTTTTGCAATAATAAACAATTCAAATAATTTGTTCAGAAAGTAAGAATCATTGCATTAGAATACTAAGCATTCAGCATTCAATTGTCCCTTCATAAAGAGCAGCTAACACTTTATTTTCCTTCTACAGTTGATTTATATGTGCTTGATTAAGTTTAGATCTTGCTTACATAAACAACTACTAAATAGTTGCAAGAACGGTGATACTGGCTGTATAAGAGTTGCAACGCATGCCATTGTATGGAATGATGTCTGTAACGCAGTCAATTTCCGCAAACTTGTACTTGCAAAATAGTCTAATATGACACTTAACAAACTGATTTATTAGAAGATGACGGGCTATTCTTTTTGCAATGCTCTGGTATAGATTCATTTTCCACCTCAAAAGGGAATACTGGCCCACTGGACAACAGGAACATGTGGGCTAAATAGGCGATATGACTATTTTTTAATGCTAAGTTTTAAGTTAATGTGCCTCTTAGAAACCATAGAAACTGATATGCAGCAAAAAGCTATTGCTATATAACTTACAATTATATATGCTACAAAATCTAATACATGTCCTTAGTCGTGCACTATTCTAATACCTTGAAGCAAAATTGTAGTATCAATTACACTCTCTATCGTTCGTTCCTACAGACCTACGTAATATCAATTCTTTAAACTGGCTAGCATTACTATTAGGCCTCGAAAGTCCGTATGATATTTGAATAGTCCTCTTAACACCAACCAACTTTAATACATCTCCATCGATTTCTC
>NW_015385461.1:0-81138 GCF_001447935.2 Debaryomyces fabryi
TTTTTTTTTGGCGAATTTGAAGATTTCGGTCAACGCACGCACTTCCCGGTATAAAATGATGGAATTTGCAACCACCCATAGCGTTAACGACTATAACAGCATCCTTAGTTGTTAACGCCATTAGGAGGTCATCAGATACAGATGAACAAATTACCATCAGATATGCATGGTCAAACATCGGCGGATGCGTATCGGGAGTTCTCGATTTACCAGAGTATGGGAAGTGGAATCTACGACGCATTAGAAGGACAAACAGGAATGAACGGGGCGGTAAACAGTGGAATGGCGGAGGGAGCAGAAGACGAGATAGATAATGGTATGGTATCTGAAGCTAGTGATATAGAAGGTAGTACGTGTTATAATGGGGGCAAAGAGGAATCATCGGCGTATCCTTCTTGGTGTGTCCAGAATGGAGCACCTATTGACAAGGATGAGATCTGGCAGATATTTTTAAGGCTAGGAAATATATTTGGATTCCAGCGAGATAGCCAGAGTAATATATACGATCTTTTTATGACGCTGCTTGATTCGAGATCAAGTAGAATGTCATGTAAACTGGCCCTTCTATCGTTACATGCCGACTACATTGGAGGCGAGCACTCGAACTATAAAAAGTGGTATTTTGCAGCGCATTTCGAGTTAGATGAAAACGTCAAAGTGAGTAATAAACAGTGGAAATGGTTCAAGGACTTTGCAAAGTTCAAGTCAAAACTGAATACTCCTTACAACCTAAATGATCTTCAGAATTCAAACTGCTTATTAGCCATGGAATACAACTGGCGATTGAAAATGAAAAACTATACGGATGAAGACTACATCTATCAAATTGCTTTATATTTACTCATATGGGGTGAAGCCAACAATTTACGTTTCATGCCCGAATGTATTTGTTTTATCTATAAGTGTGCTTTTGATTATTTCGAATCTGTGGAACAGGGTACTACCGCCCATGAATTCGAATTCCTTGATACTGTTGTTACACCCATTTATTCATACATACGAGACCAACAGTATGAACTAGTGAATAATGTTTGGAAGAAATCAGAAAAAGATCATAGCGATATTATAGGATATGACGACGTGAATCAATTCTTCTGGTACCGAGGTAATCTCAAAAAGATAATGCTATTAGACAAATCTTTGCTATATGAGTACCCTCGGAGTCAAAGATATACCAAGTTTAAATCTATCAAATGGAAGAAATTATTTTACAAGACATACAGTGAACGTAGAACTTGGCTCCATTTATTCACAAATTTCAGCAGAGTATGGGTTATTCACGTTACCATGTTCTGGTACTATACTTGTTTTAATTCTCCAACAATTTATACCAAAAATTATGTTCAGCTCCTCGATAACAAGCCTGCACCGCAAGTTCAATGGTCAGCGGTAGCGCTAGGTGGAACAATTGCTTGTTTGCTAACTATATTGGCAACTGTTATAGAGTGGTTATTTGTTCCTAGAAAGTGGCCTGGCGCTCAACATTTATTTTTTAAGTTACTGCTACTTTTCTTAATTACCATCATTAACGCAGGTCCTTCAGTTTACATATTCTTATTTCTTCCAGTTGATAAATATTCAAAAATAGGCCACATTATTGGGATAGTACAGTTTGTTGTATCTATTATCACATTTCTTTATTTTGCAATTGAATCGCCTAATAGGCTTTTCAGTTTCTTGTTAAAGAAAAACTCAAATATTATCAAGACTGAAATATTCACATCATCCTTTCCTAAATTACACTTGAGGAATCAGATATATTCATATCTCTTATGGGTATGTGTATTTCTAGCAAAGTTCTCAGAATCATATTTCTTTCTTACATTATCGTTACGAGATCCTATTCGGGTACTCTCTATAATGGAAATGACAAGGTGTAAAGGAGATGTTTTTCTTGGTAATTTACTTTGCAAACAACAAGCTAGGTTTACTTTAATTTTGCTATATGTTACCGATTTGGTTTTATTCTTCCTAGATACTTACCTATGGTACATTATTTGCAATTGCATATTTTCAATCGGATTATCATTTTCATTGGGTATTTCAATCTTCACGCCGTGGAGAAACATCTTTTCAAGACTACCTGAGAGAATCTTCAGCAAGATTATTTATATGAATGGAACCTCGAAAATTGATTCTACATTAATAATTTCTCAAGTTTGGAATAGTATTATCCTTTCAATGTACCGAGAACATTTACTTTCAATCGACCAAGTGAATAAATTAGTTTATCAACAAATCAATGTATCTAATGAAGAAAGTATGGAGAAAACATTTCTTAGGTTTCCATTGTTCTTTATATTGCAGGATGATAATTCATTAAACTTACATGATTTTTTCACTGCTAGCAAAGAAGCTGAAAGAAGGATATCATTCTTCGCTCAATCTTTATCTAGTCCTTTGCCTGAACCTTTCCCAATTTTGGCAATACCAACATTTACAGTTTTAATACCCCATTATTCCGAAAAAATTATCCTTAGCTTGAGAGAAATTATCAAAGAAGACAAGCATTCAAAGGTTTCTTTGCTTGAGTATTTGAAACAGTTGCACTCGACCGATTGGGAATTATTTGTCGAAGACACAAAAATCCTATCTTTGGTTTCTTCGCAGCCATTGGATTTAGCTGAAAATGATTCTACTCAGAACGACCAACTGCTAAGTTACAAGCATGAATCTGATCTTGTGAACAATCAAATCAGCGACTTGCCATATTATTGTGTTGGGTTCAAAGATTCCTCTCCTGAGTACACTTTGAGAACAAGAATTTGGTCATCATTAAGATGTCAAACTTTGTTTAGAACCATATCCGGATTCATGAATTACGAAAAGGCTATCAAGTTACTATATAAACTTGAAAACTATGACTTTGATTCAAATAGTTATTTTGATGTTGATTCTGAACTTAATGATTTTGTACAAAGAAAGTTTAGGTTGTTGATATCAATGCAAAGATTTCAAAAGTTCCATGAAGACGAAGTTAATGATGCTGAGCTTCTATTTGGTATCTATCCACATATTCAAGTCTCTTATTTGGAAGAGGAAGTTAATGGAGACCAAACGACTTATTACTCAACTTTGCTCAATGTGTCGGAGGTAGATTCTTATGGCAACTACAAAAAGAAATATCGGATTAAACTTTCTGGAAATCCAATATTAGGAGATGGAAAGTCTGATAATCAAAATAATTGTATCATTTTTTATCGAGGTGAATATATACAAGTCATTGATGCAAACCAAGATAATTACCTTGAAGAATGTCTTAAAATTAAATCCGTTTTAGCTGAATTTGAAGAAATAGATATGGATCCTTCGTCTGAATATGTTCCAGGAATTTTTCTGGAGAATTCTAGGGATCCAGTAGCAATTTTGGGCGCTAGAGAATATATATTTTCAGAGAACATAGGAGTGTTAGGTGATATTGCAGCAGGAAAAGAGCAAACTTTTGGCACTTTGTTTGCACGTACATTGGCCGAAATCGGTGGGAAATTGCACTACGGTCACCCTGACTTTTTGAATGGGATATTCATGACAACAAGAGGAGGAGTCTCGAAAGCTCAAAAAGGTTTGCATTTGAATGAAGATATTTATGCTGGAATGACGGCCGTATGTCGGGGAGGAAGGATTAAACACTGTGACTATTACCAATGTGGAAAAGGCCGAGATCTTGGCTTCGGTACTATATTAAACTTTACTACAAAAATAGGAGCTGGTATGGGTGAACAAATATTGTCTCGTGAATACTATTACTTAGGTACCCAGCTTCCAATAGATCGATTCTTGTCTTTCTATTATGCTCACGCAGGATTCCATATTAATAATTTATTCATCATGTTGTCTGTACACCTATTTATGTTGGTTTTAGTTAATCTTGGATCTTTAAAGCACGAGTCGGTCGTTTGTATGTATGATCTGAATATTCCATATACTGATCTACAGATGCCATTAGGATGCTATAATTTGCAACCCGTTTTAAATTGGGTTTCTAGGTTTGTACTTTCAGTATTTATCTGCTTTTTCATTTCATTTATACCTTTAATTTTTCAGGAATTAATAGAAAAAGGGTTTATTAAAGCAATTTATAGAATATTCCATCATTTCGTTTCATTGGCACCATTTTTTGAAGTTTTTGTGTGCCAGATTTATGCAAAGTCATTAAAAGATAATATAACATTTGGAGGAGCCAAATATGTTGCTACTGGAAGAGGATTTGCTACTTCTCGAATATCCTTTAATATATTATACAGTAGATATGCTTCAACCTCAATTTATTCAGGCTCAACAGTATTTTTGATTGTTATTTTTGCATCTTTATCCATGTGGCAACCTTCCTTGTTGTGGTTTTGCATAACTTTCGTTTCTATGTGCCTTGCACCTTTTATTTTCAACCCTCACCAATTTTCATGGGGTGACTTTTTTATTGATTATAGAGAATTTTTGAGATGGCTTTCCAGGGGTAACTCTAGCTGGCATAGAAATTCGTGGATTGGTTTTATAAGATCCCATAGAGCCAAATACACAGGTTATAAAAAAAATGCTCTTGGTGAAGTTGGCCAAAGGATAAGTGATGCATCGAGGAGACCCTCAAGGTGGAATAGCTTCATTGACCAAATTTTCATACCAATTATATGCATAGTTTGTTACTTGGTGCCTTATATGTTCATAAATGCTCAAAATGGTGTCCCTAATCCAAGTCGGGTAAATCCAATATTTAGGATCATTATACTATGCTTTATTCCAATTGTCTTTAGTGTTTTGACAACCCTACTTTTGTTCGTCTTTTCATGCACCTTGGGACCTATTTTATCATGTTGTTGCACAAGAGTGCCAAGTTTCATTGCTAGCTTCGCTCATTTGCTGTCAGTGTTAATAAATATAGTTAATTTTGAAATATTCTTATATTTGGAAGGGCTAAATTTCACGAGAACTTTATGCGGATTTATCTGTATGGTTGCAATACAAAAGACTATATTACAATTTACGATGTCAATTTGTTTATCCCGTGAATTAAAAGATGACTATAGTAACCGAGCATGGTGGTCAGGAAAATGGATAACCAGTGGGTTAGGTTGGCTTATTATAACTCAACCCTTGCGTGAGTTTGTGGTTAAAATATGCGAAATGAATCTCTATGCTTACGATTTTATACTAGCACATTGTCTCCTATTCGTCATGGGTCCAGTCTTATTAATTCCTTTTATAGATAAGTGGCATTCGAGTATGTTGTTTTGGTTCAAACCATCGAAGCAATTTAGGGAACCTATCTTATCCAAAAGGCAACGGAGGAAAAGAAAGCTAAAAATTTTAAAATATAGTGTCTTATTTTTCTCATTAATGCTTATTTTTATTGCATTAATCTTGGCTCCTGTACTCGCTGAAAGATATATACCCAATTTAAGAAAGCAACTTCCTTCATTCATCGCAGAGATTATTCAACCCAATCATCAAAATAATAATGATACTGGAGATAACGCTCCTCGAACTGTGCTAAGAGCCAAACCAATTGTATAGATCAATTTGCACGTGATGTCTTGGAACTTTGAATCAGTAAGTGTTTACAAAATAGATCAAGTCAGCAGAAGTGTTGATTCCAAATAAATACCTTGTCAATTAATAATTAGAAGCGCATGTGCCTATATAATAGAGTGTAGATGAATTCTATCAATCGAAATCCCAAGCCTATTTCAAGAAAGCCATCATCATTTAGGCCATCAGGATTGAACATAACTCCCACGACTAATAAATTAGGGAGATTTTCCAGCAAGAGTGATTTACTAGCACGGTTTCAAGATACTGAAAATAATAACGAAGAAGACGATATATTTGGGGGAGATGCATTTAATGATTTACCTATTGAAGATGAATTTAAAACTTTGAAGATTAACCCTAATGAATTAGAAACATTAAGGCTAAAAAATGATCATGCCACAATCAATAATAATAATATTAAGAACCGAATTCATCAGTTTCGAGAAGATGATACCGATGATATGGGTTTTGAAGATGATGACTTTTCTCGTGGTAACTTGCACTTGAACTATAGAACAACTTTAAATGAGCCAGATGATGACGAGTTGAAGCTATCACCTGGAACTATATCGACATCATCACCAAAGCCAAGAATGAGAAGCAAATCTTTATCAGAATATAGTGAAGATACAAATGACACTGATGTAACTTCACAATTCAATGATGATGATTTCGATAATATTAATGATGTAGATGATATATTTGGAAATGAAGAAAGTGGAATATACAGTAGTGGAGGAAATGGCAATACCAGCAAAGCTAATAGGCATTTATTAATGAAACAACAAAAATTACAGAATGACGCAGAAATCGAAGAAAGAGAGTTATTTAAGAAATATAAGCGTCTTACAAATGAAGAAACTAATACTTTGAAATTGAAAGATTTCACAGTCTACGGCCACAACCCCATTGATACTGATGCATTAGAGAATGAAAAAACTGTTGATTATGAGTATACTAAAGATGATTTTGAGAATTTTGAAGATGGTTTTGATACGGATGTTCCCATAAAATTAGATGTTGATAAACTTAAGCAATATTCTCGCGGCGATAAGAGTGTAAGAATGAAGAATTCTATGCCAAATTTTAATAACAAGAATAAATTGTCAAAAGCGAAAAAGTATAAATCATCAATGGATTTGGTTAATGAATTTGAAACTCAACATCCTGTGTTTAATAATAATAACAAAATTATACGAAAATTGGATCGGATACCCTCTTTTTATACTAAGAATGATGCAATGAAATCAAATAATTCAAAATTAAACCAGGATATTGAATTGGAAAAACAACAGTTGTTAAATAAATATATGGAGATAACAGAGAAGCAAAACCGCTTAAATAATAGACATCGTAAAAAGAACCTATCCATGAAAAATCCAAATGGAAAAAATAAACGAATTGGATTGGTTAGATATTTGAACGATAATCCAATACCTCAACCAAACAATAACAGTAAAATGAAGTATAACCCCATTAACAAGAAGTGGGAAGGTAATGATATAGAGTTGGTTAAATTTGAAAACTTGAACGTACCCAAACCACTGCTAATATCCTTCAATGATTTCAAAAATAATATGAAAGATAAAAAGATTCAAGGAAATATGGTTTATGACCCAGATCAATTAAAATGGATAAACTTGAATAAGGATGAGGACAATATTTTTCAAGGCTTATCAGATTTGCCAGATCTACAAATTGATAAACGATCTGTCTCAAATTCGCCTACAAAGAATATAGGCAGAGGGGTGAGTGCGTTTACACAAAGAACTGGATCTACCAACTCCATTGCATCTAGCAATACAAATGGTAATGAGTTTGAAATACCTCCAAAGCTAATAGAGAAGTTCCACAAGGAAGAAATGAAGTTGCTGAAGAAAATCAACTACTGGTTTCAACAGCAAAACTACGATTTAATTAATAGTGACTTCAATCATAATTATTTTTGGGAGATCAGAAAAATGGTAATCGATAATGAAGATTAGTTCAGTAGTAGCATACCAAAATATATATATATAAGCATATCTAAATTTAGCGAATGGATTCGACGGAATCCTAATTGTAGAGTACAAGTGAACACATCACACGAGTATATACAATGGCTTATAGATTAATTGAAATACCATATACAGTTAGACACATTGGAAGCAAATTTATAATAATTCATAATTGTATCTATCAATTAATTGATTTAGGCAAAAATTAAACCGAAACCAACAATAGAGACAGCACCTACCAATAAACTCTTTGTAGTTAATCCTAAAGAGATTTTGTTGGAACCACTAGATGATCCACTAGTTGAACTGGAGCTAGAACCGGAACCAGAACTTGAAGTTGACTTAGAACTACCTGTCAGGGTAGCAGTGATACCGGTGTGCTTGGTTGTTTGGATAGAACCAGAAATAGTTCCAACACCAGAAGTACCCGCAGACTTCAAGTAGGCGGAACAAGATGAAGCAGTCTTAGCGCTTTGAGTGGTAGCAGAACCGTCGAAATCACAATCAGTCTTAGAAGAACCATTTTCTTCGTAATACAAGTTCAAAACAAAGTTCAATTTTTGCTTGTCAGAACATGGAGAGTAAGCACCATATTCACCGGTGGTACCGTTACCGTTAATACCGTCACAGTCAATCTTGGCACAAACATAATCGAATAAATCTGCGTAATCAGAAGAATCGACACCAGAATCAACAATACAGGTAAGAGATGCAGCCATACAGTCACAAGCATCTTGGTCAGGAGTTGGTGGTAACTTGGTAGCAGCAGACCAGTTAGATGTAGAGGTTGGACATGAAGTAACTGAAGTAGAACCAATAGAAGAAGATGAAACACCGGATGGAGAAATGGAAGCTAATTCTGCTTTCAAATAAGAGAAGTCCTTCAAGGTGGAAACACTATTACCAGATACAGAAACTAAACCGTAATCATTTTCTTCTTGGAAGTACATGTAAACAATACCACCGGACCAGACATCAGTCATGTCACTACCGTAAATGGTTCCAACTTCTTGGAACTTTCTTGGAGAAACTTCGTTACAACCGTATTCGGAGAAGAAAATTGGAATACCCAAGTTCTTGTATTGTTTAGTAATTGATTCATATCCAGATGTTTTGAAACTGGAAGATCCACACCATTCGTACATGTTAATACCGAAGAAATCAGCTCTTTCTTCTTCACTACCACAAGCAAAGTAGTCAGCTAAAGAAACTCTGATGTCGGAGTCATCATTAGCCGAGTAACCGACTGGAATGGTTCTGTAATTTTGTGCTTTAATGTAAGCCTTAGTATCTCTGATAGCAGCCTTGACATAAGCGGAAGCATCAGTGTTACTCTTGGTGTTGGTAACTTCGTTACCAGCAAAGAAACCTAAAACGTTGGTGTAGTTTTGGAACAAGTCAACGACTCCAGTGTATCTGTCGAACAATTCAAGGTTCCATTCTGGACTCTTTCTGTTGATAGATACATCTGGTTCGGATAAATCAGCAATAACATAAATTCCTGCATCCTTCAACATATCCATACAATCGGTGTGATCTAAGGAAACGTTCAAAGCGTAGACTCTGATAACGTTGGTTTGTAATTCTTGCAAGTAAGGAATATCTCTCTTACAAGCCTCAGCGTCGGCCAAAGGATCAACGAAAGAAGAATCTGATGAGTTAGCAGTGTTTTGTTGGTACGCAACACCCTTCATGAAGAATTGGGAACCATTGTTGGAGTAAAAGAATTTGTTACCAACAACTTCGATTTCTGGTAAATCATCTGCAACCACAGATGATACCAATGTACTGGTGGCCAATAAGGCACTAGAAATTAATGACTTGAATAACATATTGTTCTATAATTATTTCCGTCAAATGGTCTAACCTAATATTATTAGAATTTTTATGACGGATTTTCACGAAATGTCCCAGTATTTATTCCTCGATCGAGTTCTGTCCCGTAGAAATATAAATAGCCCACTCCTACGCATATCTAAGGCAGTTCCATAAATGATTAATACCCAATTTGGGTGAAAAATTTTTTTATTATGTAAACACGAGCGCACATTTCGTGTTTTATTCTTGCGGATAATAACTGATTATGAACATGGTCGATCCTCCTATTTATCTTGGTCTTTGTATAACCAATCGATGCCCATCTTATATTGTGTCTACAATCGTACATGCTATCAAATATCTTATATTTTGACACCATATTACTTGTTTAATAGCTAGATGGACTGAGGTATTCTGATCAAAAATGTCCTGCCGAAAACACTCAGCATAGCCATAAGCCCAAATTAGGGAACAACTGGGAACAAACGGGCTTGGGCATGGCGACGGATTGTGGACTTCCTGATGTAACAGGTGTCGAGCCGGACAACCCATCCTGTCGGGACAGGTGGGGCTTCTCGGATTTTTGTGTCGGATCGCAGTTGATATGCATGCCGCGAGAAATAATGTAAGGATGTAATCTCTTAGAAGAGATGCTTCTGTGGTATCTGGTATGCACACGGCGAGTAATTAGTATTGTTGGAGAAGTTCTAACGCAGCGGTCGTGGTGCAATGACGCTCGCCTACAACAAAAGAGAAGCGTAATCAGGATACCGAGCGTAATTGGACAGCATGATAATAGCGCAATAAGAGATTGACATATCCCTTTTGAGGATGGTAAGTTAGAACATCGGCAACAAACAATTGGTGCAAGGATGTTGTAAGTTTAGTATATTGAGTAGGCGTAGTGAAGTGTTTAGCATGTGTAGATGGGCAGGCTGGGAGTTTGGTGTAGTTAGGTCGTGGGTTTTGCTTTTGAGTTGGGCTGGTGAATTGAAAGCGTGGAATTAAACATGGCTGAAAGTTTCGTTATTGTACGATTGATTATGTCGGATACGGGTCGGAGAATTTCCCGACTGGTACCAACTGGCATTCCATGAGCCTTGTACAATGTGCGTAAGCGTGTAGCTACGGTATATTGCGCGGCAGGGTTAATGTCAGAATTGTTTATAGAAATAAGGTAGAGGTGAGGACGTTTTAGGGTGCATGAATACTATAATTGGAAGGTTGATAATACTAGAAGTGGCTGACGAAATGGTGGCTATCGGTTTGGTAGTTATCTATGTAAAATTCGCGTCGAAGGGACTGATTTTGCAGCATTATAAAGTTTGGTATGCATTTCCTTGATCGACGTCATCTTGGCCAAAAGATGACAAGATGCCAAGAGCAGCTAGAGATCGCCTGTCTCGCCTGTTCGTGATGACATGAGCTATAAAGAACCATGGCTTGATTACTGAATAGAAGTCAACAGCTCAGTATTTAGGCCGTCGATATATGTTGACCACGCGCATTCCTTCCTATCCATCGCTCGCTAATAGTTATGCATATATTGAACATGTATAATTTTATAGCGAACTTAACTACTGATTTCATTGATTGGTTTCATTTATCGTATTGGGAAATAATTAGACTTTTTATGAATTAACGAATGTTTACCAATTTTTTAAAACCTACTCAGTATTAATTCAAATGGTACCAAATTTCCTTTATTTTCTGAAATTCTCTGTTAAATCGTTAAAATCTTTAAATGTACATTTGAGAAAAAGTAACTTCGTTGGGAAGACATCTCAGTATTTTTCCATTCACGGGCAAATTCTAAGCTATTTATATAATCCTAATATTCTACTATAGAAGGAGAGTAACTTCCAGGATGATTCAGTTGAAAATAATAAATAAAAAGGAAAATTAAAAAATTGTATGATTTAAATAGGGAATATAAGTAATAATCAGAAAGATGTGTATAATTATATTTATTATGATGATGGGAATGGTGTCTGGTATAGGATACATAGAACGTATTCATGGATGTTACTCGTAAAAATGGTACATGGATGGACCTCCGCGGGATAGATAGTAAGTTACTAGGGTGCATAGAACCTTATATATTACAAAGCAACATTGGGGTTGTACCATTAGATGCTGCGTCCGAAGATTACTTAGATGAAGCGTCAGAAAGATTGCATGGTATGCCAGGGAGCGGTTTATCTCTTCTAACGACCGATACTTGAATCTGATAAATATTATCCGACCATATGTCATGCCATTTTCCTTAAGAAATGACTACATTTCAACCGATATATATGTTTTCATGCTCTGTCCAGTATTTATTTGATTTTGCAGCCAGTTTGGATTTTCAAATTTTCTCACGAAAATAATTATTCATTGAATACCTGCAAACATTTGAACAAAAAGTACCCGTGTGTATTTCTCTGTTCATGTTTGTTACAAAGTTTGTTTTGCTACTAAACTTTAGGTTGCTATATTGCCATCTATTAATATTGTTAAAATTGATGAATTACAGGATTAGGATTAAGAAAATGGTTAAAATAATTTGTTAGACACCACTGACTGTTCATGCCAATAATACTAATAGTTTCCATGAAAGCACTTACTGCGATGCCGAAATAATTTCTAGAGGAGATGATTATTTGACAATTGTGGGACGTTAGGAGAAAGATTGAAGAGAAGTATTACTTAAACGAGTAATACTTTATACAAGCTAAGTCCTAAGTTGAAACGACATGCAAAAGAGTTTCTATATATACGGTTTATAAAAATCACCGTACATATGTGATTGCACAATATTTGTAAAAGTGGTGGAGGGGTTTTTGTTTTATTTTAACACAACAGAGAAGCTTACTGGAATAAGAATGTGTATTCACATAAACTATTCAAAAGGAAATGAACCAATAAACATGTTGCTTAAATAAAATAATTAACTGAAATAAAAAGAATTCATGTTGTTCCAGTAGTCGTTGTATGAAGTAGTTCAATGATACTATAAATAATGTGTGAAAATATTAAGAAAGTAATAGAGAGATCACTTTCAACAAATTGGCTATCATTTCGCACTTTTCTACGTTGTACTATATTCGCTGCAACTATCCTGATTACTACTTAGGATATACTATTTCCACATCAAACGTGATAGCCTCAATGCTTCTTACCCCATCAAATACTTCCTCCCCACCATTCCATGTCCTCACTAAATTTATCAAATTTATTGTTCGGTACTTGAGATGCAAAATGCTTCTTCGTACTTCTTCAATCTTCTATTTCAGCCACTCCATATAACACATTAACTCATTATAAACTCACCATTACATTACAATACTAGACAAGATACATGCTGCTACTCTTAAGATATCTAACTCTTTCTCCCTGATCCTATGTATTTGGAACATTCCCAACAATGTCGCCTTACTTTAGGCGAAGCGGACCCCACGGAGAATATCGTCTCAAATTTATTTTCATTAACTTGTTTCTTTCACAACCCTATGGACCCACCACACTGACCGCCATGCCAGCATGATCTCCTACTACACGACGACTTTGATATTCTTGAAAAATGATAATTATTGAAAAATTTCTTAGGCCGCATTATGTAACATACGATGGGGTCAATCACCTCCGCTTCTGTCGACGCATTTAAAGAAAAAATAGTCCGTTAGCCCCATAAAAGGATTTTCTTTTCTTACAATATATTCATTCTAGAGGCTAAACAATGTCAGAAGAAAAGATATTAAACGACGTGTCAGAGTCAGAAGACACTGGCTACTTAGAATCGTATATCCGATTTAATGATGATTTGGAAAAGGACTACTGTTTCCAAGTTAAGGTCGACAAGAGATATAAAGATTTGCTTGCAATTTTCAGCTCGTTACCAATTGCTTTAAGACCAAATGTCTTCTATCATTCCAAACCAATTGGATTTAACGTTTCAACTTCTCCTGGATATTTAACTGAAGATGGTTCGTTGTTGTTCAGTTACGAAACGGGGATGGCAAAATTCTTGAAAAGGGTGTCATTGGACGATAAAATCGCCGACACCATCTGGCCAGGTCAATTAATTCTTCCAGTTTGGGAGTTTAACCCATTTGCGTTCTACTCGTTCATTGCGTTTTTGATATGTTGGTTATACACTGATTTGCCGGACTTCATTTCACCAACTCCAGGTATTTGCTTGACTAACTTCATGACTCGTAGAGCTGGGGAATTAGCCACATACATCGGTCAACACAGATTAGCCAATGCTTTGATTGTTGATCTTGAGGAACCAGTTGGAGTCATTGGCCAGTGTTTATTTTTTGTCTTCCACGTCATCAAGGTGTTGGTCATATTCTTGGTTTTCCACTTAGGTACGTTCAATCCAATCCGTATGAACAGATTCTCAGGTGCCAAGGTTCCATCTGATATCTCCAAGGAACAATTGATCGAATTAGGCTGGACCGGTTCCAGAAGAGCCACTCCAGACGAGTACAAGGAATACTACAGAGATTACAAGATCAAAGAACACGGTGGCATGATCCAAGCCCACCAAGCAGGCTTATTCGACACCTTGAAGAACTTAGGAGTCTACTTGGGCGAAGGTGAAGGTTTCAACACCCCAATGGACTCCAAGACCACTATTGCCGACTTGTGCAACGAGGAAAACGACAAGTTTACCTTATCGTACGACTATTTGGCTCAATTGGGCGGCTTTTTCGCCAACTACATCGAAAAGGAAGGCATCGACTTGCCAGAAACCATCAAACAATTCAGAAGGTTCGGTCTCTTGCACTCCTCTGACTCCGTCAAAAAGGCCGTCAAGCAAAGAAAAATTTTCGGTGATTCCAAAATCAATAAATAGTTCCATTACTTCTTTCTATCTCTGCCACGAGTCCCTCTGTCCATAGATTGCTTTAATTAATAATTTTTTGCCTACCTTTACTCAATTGACTACAATTGTCCTTTGTGTCGTCCATGGGGCCGTAGCCCATATGGCCCACTGCCTACCGACTCGCTATCTCGCTCGTACTCGTTCATTTTGTCCTCGTTTAACTTCGTTTGTGTTCGCCTTGGCTGGCAAATGTCGTATCGCTTATATGTCGTCATGACTCACTCGTTGCCCATATCTTTCACATGGTAATCGATCGTGGTTGGTGTAAACGTTTATCTAACAATGTGATATCACGTGAACTGGGCCAATTTTTGAAAAATTTAATTTTTCAACAAACGGACACCTGTAAGTAGTCATATATAAAGGGACATAAATCCGCTTACACAGCAATTGTAGTTAGTTTTTTTAATAATTATATATTGTTAAGTTTATTTAAAACAAAACATAATTATAACATATTTAACAATGGTTCAATCATCTATTTTAGGGTTCCCACGTATCGGTGGACAAAGAGAATTGAAGAAGGTCACCGAATCTTACTGGCAAGGTAAGGTTGGTGTCAATGATTTATTAGCTAAGGGTAAAGAATTGAGAAGCCACAACTGGAAGTTGCAAAAGGAAGCCGGTGTTGATGTTATTCCATCTAACGATTTCTCGTACTACGATCAAGTTTTGGATTTATCTTTGTTATTCAATGTTATCCCAGACAGATACACCAAGTTCGAATTGGCCCCAATTGATGTTTTATTCGCTATGGGTAGAGGTTTACAAAGAAAGGCCACTGACTCCACTCCAGCTGTTGATGTTACTGCTTTGGAAATGGTTAAATGGTTCGATTCTAACTACCATTATGTCAGACCAACCTTCTCGCACTCCACCGAATTCAAGTTAAACACTGAAGCCGGTTTAAAACCAGTCGATGAATACTTAGAAGCCAAGGCTTTAGGTGTTGAAACCAGACCAGTCATTGTTGGTCCAATCTCTTACCTTTACTTAGGTAAGGCTGACAAGGACTCCTTAGACTTGGACCCAATTTCTTTATTGGACAAGTTCTTACCAGTTTACAAGCAATTGTTAGCTAAGTTAAAGGAAGCCGGTGCTAAGGAAGTTCAAATTGATGAACCAATCTTAGTCTTAGACTTACCAAAGGAAATCCAAGCTAAATACGCTGAAGTTTACAAGACCTTAGCTGGTTCTGATGTTCCAGAAATCGTCTTAGCTACCTACTTCGGTGATGTCAGACCAAACTTGTCTGCTATCAAGGGTTTACCAGTTTCTGGTTTCCACTTTGATTTCGCCAGAGTTCCAGAACAACTTGACGATGTTGTTGCCGCTTTAGGTGACAAGCAAACCTTATCCGTTGGTATTGTTGATGGTAGAAACATCTGGAAGACTGATTACTCCAAGGCTTCCGCTTTTGTTGCTAAGGCTATTGAAAAGGTTGGTAAGGACAGAGTTGTTGTCTCCACCTCTTCTTCCTTATTACACACTCCAGTCGACTTACAAAACGAAAAGAAGTTAGATGCTACCATCAAGGACTGGTTCTCTTTCGCCACCCAAAAGTTGGACGAAGTTGTTGTCCTTGCTAAGTACGCTTCCGGTGAAGACGTTTCTAAGGAATTAGCTGCTAACGCTCAATCTATCAAGTCCAGAAAGGAATCTTCTATCACTACCAATCCAAAGGTCCAAGAAAGATTAGCTACTGTCAACGAATCCTTATCTACCAGAAAGGTTCCATTCGCTGAAAGATTACCATCTCAACAAGCTAAGTACAACTTACCATTGTTCCCAACCACCACTATTGGTTCTTTCCCTCAAACCAAGGACATCAGAATCAACAGAAACAAGTACACCAAGGGTGAATTAACTGCTGAACAATACGAAGAATTCATCAACAAGGAAATTGAAACTGTTGTCAGATTCCAAGAAGAAATCGGTTTAGATGTCTTAGTCCACGGTGAACCAGAAAGAAACGATATGGTTCAATATTTCGGTGAACAATTAGAAGGTTACGCTTTCACCACCAACGGTTGGGTTCAATCTTACGGTTCCAGATATGTCAGACCACCTATTGTTGTTGGTGATGTTTCTAG
This sequence comes from Debaryomyces fabryi, assembly GCF_001447935.2. Lineage (NCBI taxonomy): Eukaryota > Fungi > Ascomycota > Pichiomycetes > Serinales > Debaryomycetaceae > Debaryomyces > Debaryomyces fabryi. The sequence continues at coordinate 16,311 of NW_015385461.1, forward strand.
ACCAAAGGCTATGACTGTCAAGGAATCCGTTTACGCTCAATCTATCACCAAGAAGCCAATGAAGGGTATGTTAACTGGTCCAGTTACCTGTCTCAGATGGTCTTTCCCAAGAGATGACGTTTCTCAAAAGGTTCAAGCTTTACAATTAGGTTTAGCTTTAAGAGATGAAGTCCAAGACTTAGAAAAGGCCGGTATTACCGTCATCCAAGTCGATGAACCAGCTATCAGAGAAGGTTTACCATTGAGATCTGGTAAGGAAAGATCCGACTACTTAAACTGGGCTGCTCAATCTTTCAGAGTTGCTACTTCTGGTGTTGAAAACGATACTCAAATCCACTCTCACTTCTGTTACTCTGATTTAGATCCAAACCACATCAAGGCTTTAGATGCTGATGTTGTTTCTATTGAGTTCTCCAAGAAGGATGATGCTAACTACATTCAAGAATTCTCCAACTATCCAAACCACATTGGTTTAGGTTTATTCGATATTCACTCCCCAAGAATTCCATCCAAGGAAGAATTCATCTCCAGAATCGAAGAAATCTTGAAGGTTTACCCAGCCAACAAGTTCTGGGTTAACCCAGATTGTGGTTTAAAGACCAGAGGTTGGGAAGAAACCAAGGCTTCTTTAACCAATATGGTTGATGCCGCTAAACACTTCCGTGGTAAATATTAGGTATTCTAATATCTTAATAAAACCCCAATTATGGATGGTTTTGCATTATTCAATTCTTCATTGTTGATGCTGTATCCTATGATTACATTTATTCAACATTAATGTAATTAATTATCATTAATATTATGATCATGTTGTTATTATTGTTTGTTCTGTGATGATTATGATTTTTATTATTACTTGTTTATATTTTTTGTCACTTATCTTTTTATATCTTGTTACTTTTTTTGCTTTTAATTGGATATAACGGCCATTGCTTGTTATATCATGGGGTTTAAAAATTGGGATTTCAACATCGGTTTATATATACGTAAATAAAAATTATATTTTAATTTTACTATACAAAGCTCTGTAGGGAATTTTTCAGAATCGTGAGATTTTGATATCAAGATGCGGACATAATTACGAGTATTTAATCGCCATCAAAAGAACAAAACAATATACACATTAATTTAAGATATTTTTAATATAAAAACCATGTCAAGTCAAGAGCAAGATCAATTGATTGACCAATTTGTTACGGTGACCAGTTCTTCTAAGAGTTTGGCCGAGCAATACCTCGCAAGAAATGAAAATGATTTGATTAATGCAATTGAAGATTACTATGCCACATCATCAAATACAGAGAATCCGGGAGCAACCAGCTCGAAACCAAAAAAAGCAAAAGCGTATGTCTAACGATTTATATCTACTTATAGAATTCAACCAGTTACTAACTTTTTTGTAGGTCAGGAGGGGTCAGAACATTTAGAGATTTGAATAGCAACGAAGATGACGATGAAGAGGATAAGACAGATACCAATTTTTTTACGGGAGGTGAAAAGTCTGCCTTGCAGGTGGAAGACCCAAACAAAAAGGGCGATAAAAAGAGTGAAAGATCGATAATTGATCAGATTTTTCAACGAGCAAAGGAACAAATGGACCAACCAGACGATCGTCCATCGGCACATGATGATCAACAAGAAGAAGTACGTAAGTTCACCGGAACAGGTTTCAAGTTGGGCGGAGAGAACCAGCCATCTGAGCAGGTTGTGGATACGAGTAGTCGTTTGCCTAAAAAGCCCACCAAGGTCACCAGGGAGATTACATTCTGGAAGCAGGGATTCACAGTCGGTGAAGGTGCCTTACATAGATATGATGATCCAAGCAATGCTAGTGTGTTACAGGAATTGAACGCTGGTAGGGTTCCAATGTCGTTGTTGGATGTTGAATTTGGTCAAGATGTTGATGTGAGTGTATTCAAGAAGACCGATGAAGATTGGGTTCCACCTAAGAGGAAAGTAGGGGGATTCGCAGGCCAAGGTCAAAGATTAGGCTCTCCTGTGCCAGGAGAATCCTGTGGTGGATCACCAGCACCAGAAGCTGCATCAGAGCCTACAAGAGAAACAAAACCAGACGATCAAGGAGAAGGTGACTCTTTGGTTCAAATTAGATTTGCAAATGGTAAAAAGGCTTCACACAAGTTCAATTCATCAGATTCTATTACCAAAGTCTATGAATTTGTAAGATCCCACCCTTTCACTGAATCTGGTAAGGTCTTCATTTTGACTCATGCTTTTCCAGTGAAGCCTATAGAAGAATCCAATGATATAACTGTTGGAGATGCTAAATTAAAGAATGCGGTGATCGTCCAAAGGTGGATATGATTATACTACTAGATGGCTGTTGATGTACATGATTGTATAGTCCATATCAATATTATCAATATGATTTTTATTTATATACATACATATCCTTCTATCTTTTAGACTGTATGAGCGCTTTCCTGAAAAAAAAAAAATATGGCCATGATATTATATAAATCTTTTTTGAAGATAAATAGTTTTGAATCATTACAAAAGATACAGCTTCGTTCTGTACCAGCATAGGAAGGTAGAACATTTCTGCATTAGTTTTTCAGTCCTTGGGCATATTTTATTTAATGAATATATGTGTGCAACATAAATCTTATGATGATCAAAATCATACGACCCAATGTAAAGATAAGGGTGTTAAACTTCCTGAGTTGTATTCGCATACTATCACAGAATCATAAAAGATACATAAAAACTACCACGCCTTGTACATATAAAAGCAGATTGGGGCTTTCAAATATATTTAGTGCAAATAACATTGTTGACCCAGATAGCGATTCAGCTAATGATATAATTAATGAGTATAATGATTATTCTAGCATTGACGATCTTCAAATAAGATTAAAAGATTTCATAAAAAGCAAGCCTGCATTTGTAAATGCCTACAATGACTATAAGAAGAGGGACCTATCGTTGACTAGTCCGTTGGATGAGATTAATAAATTTATTTTAGGTAGCCCTAAACCAAATTTCCGGGCTATAGTCAATACTAATGAGAATATGCCTCCGAATATAGGGAGTTTTATAGAGATTATTAATCACAGTACTTCGAGTGTCACATTTGGTGTGGTTCTTGAAGGATCACAAACGAAATTCAACGAAAACTATAATAAGTTATTGGTCTTGACAGTGGATAATAAAATAGAAAAGATATGCCCACAAGATGTTAGTTTTCATTTTTTTCAAGTTCTCGATTCACAGTTGATTCAAAATTTACAAGTTACTGAAAATAGGCATGATGATACTTTTAGAAATCGCTTAGTCCTAGTGGATATTTTGAAGCTATTTATTCGACAAAGTCTTGATCGTTTACATAGGCTACAGGATCCTAATAATAACCAGTTTTCAATTGCATTTTCACAGTACGCAACACCCTTTCAAATGAAGAGTATCTCATTACCTGAGATTTATGATTCATTCAAATTGCTGGATCCTATTTTGTCAGATATCAACAGTTCATATTATAATCAAGCTGCATTTTTACTAAGCTGCCATTTAGGAATGATAAACTCTCCAGAAATGTGGTTGGTAACTTCGTGTTACGGAGTCAATAAGCTAACTAATCTTGTTAAAGAAAGCTGTTCAAATCAGATTAGTTCAGGTTCTCGCTATTTTGTGAATTCCATTACAAATATGGAATCTCTTTCAAAGATCTTTGACGATTTTGAAAATCCAATTTATTTGGCTAAGTATAACTCATTTTTGTCTGCTCTCTATGGAGAACAAACATCGCAGAACCCTAAATCATTTGATGATTTGAATGTTTACTTCAATATTTGGGAAGGTAAACACTTTGTGAATATTATCACTGTTATGAAGTTTTTCATTATTTATCCACATTCATCAATTAAAGAGAGCATAGAGAGATTGCCACTCATGGGAGATAAGATCTCAGACCCAAGTACGATTTATAAGTTCCTTGAAGATTTAAAAATTTATAATAATTGGCGTAATCAAATGACGGATATATACCTTTCTGCAAATATAATGGGCAAGTCCCAATTATCACAACTATCTATATCATCAGCTAATGATTTATGCTCAACTTCAACTCAGAATGAGCTGCACAATTTTTTAAATCAGAAAATTACTGACAAATTCACTCACTTAAGAAAATCCAAAGTTTATTATCAAGATCATATTGTTTACGGATTGCCTTTTGGCAAATCGGTTAATTCAAAACAGAAACTGTCTATGCTAGGCGTATCGTTGGAGAAAATAAATTCTAGAAAATATTTGATAAATATTCATATACCTGACTTGATCACCAAACTTTCACCTAGCAGTAATTTATTCGATGAAATTTCATCTTCTAGTTTAAATATGAAGAGTTTAGCGAAGTTGATTAATGATTCGAAAATAAACATTTTTGATCAGGGCTTAATCGATAGTTTAAGTTTTCCGGATCAAAATTTACAGGCGAATTCTGATTGGTTTTCAGTTGGTGATGCAAGCAATAAGTATAGTTCGATCGCAACTTCAAATGATAATGTAACGTGCATGACTGTTTCATTTGTTTACAATAAGTATGAATCGAATCCATTTCTGGATTTAGAAGAAAAGATTTCTTTTTCTTTTGATTCATTGAGTAAAGTACTGATAAAAAATATTGATTGGAATAAACTTGAAAATTGCTTAAATGGCGTTACTGAAGTTTCCCCTTTCACATTGTTTAAAGAAAGAGCGAAACGTTCACAAGATAAAAGCAATGTTGAATTAGATGACGATGACATTCACAATATGAATTTTATTTTTAATGTAATGAAAAGTCATATTAAAATACGAAATCTAGATGGTGCCTCAAATGTTGATCCATCTGTTACATTCCAAAAAAATGACTCAAGCAATCTTTTGAAAGAATTGAGTATAGTGAACAAATATGAGGACCACGAAAAGGTAATCACCAAGATCGAATCTAAGTCAATTGAAAGTCAGCTAGAATTGTCTAAATCAAGATTTTTTATTAATGAAATAGACAAATTTGTTGGAAAAATAACATCAAGATATTGCTTAATGAATGAGATTCCTATCTTTAACCACCATCAAGATATTCTTGAATCTTTAAACGAAGAGCTGAATCCAGAACTAAGTATGAATAAGGAAGCGACGGATTTGAAGGATGAGGCATATATTTCTCATAATAATTTATTCTTGCCGAATTATCATTCGAATTCATACTTTCAAACGTTGATAGCGAGAGACTCGTCTGGATATGTTTCAATGAGTGCATATTTAATTGGTTTGAATTATTTGACCAAGCGTAACATAGAAGTTTTCACAGACGAGAACTTGCGCTTTTTACCATTGGGATTACACGATGGATATGTTAAAATGTTTGGAGTGTTTAGCAATTACGAAGTTTTGTTGAATCAATTTCAAATCTTGTCTCATATTCAACAATATTTTCAAGGTAACAATTTATCATTCTTCAAGGATAAGGAGTATTCTGCCAATATTAGACAGTTCAGTTATTTGAAAAGATACGGTTATACACTAAATGGACCTTTATCATACGAAGCATTAAACAATCAATTAGATAAAATATCAGACTCCTATCAATTATGCGACCACTTGGGAACAGTGCATAAGCAATTTTGGACTTTGAAATTGCTTGAGCAAAGGCTACTTGAAGACAATTCTATGGACTCAGGAATAGCCGGTATTACCTATGACTGCATAATCACTCGTGCAGGTTATGAAATACCGTCAATTTCCAAAAAGATCGCTAGAGGTTACTGTTCTCAGTTGAATATTGAGACTGACATTATGCTTCCTCTTGATAGGGAAGCAACAATCGGAAATCAAATTATTTGTGACAAAGTAATGTTCTTAGATCCTATTAGAGGTCACTGTGTCCTAAGAGAATCAGGGCTACTCCACTAGCTGCATATACATGTAAATATATATTTAATAGACATCAACTAACATTATTCTGGTACTGTAGATCTTACCTGCATATAACATGACGATATTTTTTTTTTCATTTTGACTCATGAATACTTGTTCTACCTAGCACATCTATACGAGAGGTTAATTTGGAGTATTGAAGAAGAATACGATATGTTTGTATGTATAAGTCTAGGAATTCGAATAGGATCAAGAATATTTAAATTTTGGAAAAAAGCTAACCCGTAATAGTCTAAAATTCAACCATCGCTTGAAGCCTTGACTTCAATTGTTGAATCACATCAAGGTGACGAAAATAAGCCTAATTTGTATCCAATTTACAAGTATGTTACAGCAGATGACTTAACTGTTCATAAAGCGTATTTGAAGTTAGCAAAGTTGAACGACCCGAAAAGGTCCCCATCATTTTTATTTGAGTCGGCTGTTAACGGTGATACAGTTGATAGATATTCATTTATTGGTCTTAATCCAAGGAAAGTGATAAGAACTGGTGAAGATGAAAAATTATTTCCTAAAGAGCATTGCAATGTTGATCCAATCACTGTGTTAGAAAAAGAACTTGCCAAGTATAATCAAATCCAATTACCAGGATTGCCAAAATTTAGTGGTGGGGCTGTCGGTTACATTTCATATGATTGTATCAAATATTTCGAACCAAAAACCCGCAAGCCGTTGAAAGATGTATTACAGTTACCAGAAGCCGTATTGATGTTATGTGATTTAATCGTTGCGTTTGACCGTGTTTATGACAGATTCCAGATCATCAATAACGTAGCAGTAACTGATTCGAACGATTTAGAAGCAAGCTTTCTGAAAGCTGCTGAAGAGATTAATAATGTAGAAAATATTTTAAGATCTGAATTTAAACCAGAAGAAATAAACCCTAAGCAACCTCCAATCAAGGCTGATCAAACCTTTACGTCAAACATAGGTCAAGAAGGTTACGAAAGCCACGTTTCAACTTTAAAGAAACATATCTTAAAGGGTGATATTATCCAAGCTGTCCCTTCTCAAAGAGTTGCCAGACCTACTTCATTACATCCATTCAACATATACCGTCATTTAAGAACTGTTAACCCATCACCATATTTGTTCTACATAGATCTTATTGATTTTGAAATTATTGGTGCATCTCCAGAACTCTTAGTGAAGGCAGATGAAAAGGGTAAGGTTGTGACCCATCCAATTGCCGGCACTGTGAAGAGAGGTAAAACTAACGAAGAAGATGAGGCCAATGCCGAAATATTGAGATCGAGTTTGAAGGATAGAGCCGAACATATAATGTTGGTGGACTTAGCCCGTAACGACATAAACAGGATCTGTACTCCAGAAAGTAATAAAGTCGATCGTCTTTTAACGATCGAGAGATTCTCCCACGTCATGCATTTGGTTTCTGAAGTGAGCGGTACCTTGAGATCCGACAAGACAAGATTTGATGCCTTCAGATCTATTTTCCCTGCGGGGACAGTGAGTGGTGCTCCAAAGGTTAAGGCCATGGAGTTAATTGGTACACTTGAGAAAGAAAAAAGAGGTGTTTATGCGGGTGCTGTTGGTCACTGGGGTTATGATGGTAAGACCATGGACACCTGTATTGCCTTGAGAACCATGGTTTACAAGAATGGTACTGCCTACTTGCAAGCTGGTGGGGGGATTGTTTTCGACAGTGACGAATATGATGAATACGTGGAAACCATGAACAAGATGAAGGCTAACAACCAAACTATTATTGATGCCGAAAAAGTTTGGATTGAAAAAGTTGGACAAGAATAGGTATATATCTAATTTACGTTTTTCTAAAAGTAGCTACTGAATAATAATAATCCGTATATACGCCCATTTCATAGTATATATATATATAGTTCATAGAATAGTAGCTGTGGTGTAAAATTGTCATTTTGGGTAGTTCATTAATACTCACATGATTTTATTTATGTCGATTCAAGTGAACGTCGAGAAACGATGATCATCACCAAGAAATTCCAAGTAACAATATCAAGAGGTTATTCTATAAATAGACGGATTAGATATGAATCAGACTAATATGAAGCTGTCAGAAGATGATTCTTCTCCATCAATGTCAAATACTACGTCTAACACTAAAAACTTCTCTAGAACACCCACATCGTGGGACGCACTGGACGACATACTCTTGATGCATTTGAAGGATCAACAAAAGTTAGGATGGAAGGAGATTGCTAGCAACTTCACTAACAGAACTCCTAATGCATGTCAATTCAGATGGAGACGGTTGAAGTCAGGGAACTTGAAGAACCCACCAAAATCATCGCCTGGATTGGGGAGTCCGGCAAGTAGCAATAAGATACCGGCCGCTAGCGGTTTAAAAAAGAGTAAGAAAGGACCAGGGAATGCAAAGTCTGTGTCACCAAGCCATGATTCACCCAGTGCATTTTCATCTTACTCTCCTATAACTACTGCTACATTTACGGGGTATGATAATAATATTAATAATGCTTTAGCTGGATTAAATGCATTATCAAATACTCCTTCTAATATTTCGAGTCCTATGCCTAACTACCATATAGGGACAAATACCAATTCATCTACTCCTGGGCTTAATTCTCCGGATGGGGATAGTCAAGCCCATAGTTTGACTCATAATCACTTCGACAATTCCCCAAGGTCTGAAGTTTCATTGGACCCTCAGTCACACCATGGTACTACCACAAATTCTGGTGGTGGATACTACGCAGATATATCTATTGATCCAACCATGAACTTGCCTCATAATCAACCTCACCCGCATACTCCAGGTCATTTGACGCCAAGGAACTCTACGTCTCAAGGTTCGCAGACTCATTCAAACCGATTAACTCATCATGCTCATCCAATACCTCACAATGTACACAATAATTCTATCATTCAAATTGTCAAAGACGATAGAAATTCTGTGTCGTCGTCCACTAGGGCGGCGTCAGTATCTTCTTTGCCTTCTAAATCGATGAATATACCACATCATCAGCTGAATAATAGTGCATTGGCCCATTTACCTATATTGTTTGGTGGTGGAAGCAGTATTAGTGGTCCCTCTAGAAATGCTAGTGTTAGTGGAATACCTAGTACTTATCAATCAACTACGGTATCTAGTATCAGAAATGGAAGTGTTGGATCACTGGGCTATTATTCCAGATCAGGATCCGTTGTTATTCCGTTTACGGGAGACAAAAAAGACGACGAAAATTTGAAGCCTGACTTGAAGAAAAGTGATTCACCAGCAAATACAAAGAAGGCAAATAAGACTACTAATAATTCACAAAAGAACACTTCAAAGTCAAGTACACCAAATGCGCAGCCAACTATTTTCAAAATACCTTGGTCAATGGAAGAAGATGAGTTATTAATTAATCGCCGGAACCGAGAATTATCCTTTGCTGAATTATCCATATTATTGCCCCAAAGAACAGAAGGTGAAATATGGTCTAGAATTGATTATTTGGAAAAATTAAGAAATGGGCATAGATCATCTACATCCAGAGAACATAGAAGAGGTAGACAATCCTCGATTGGGTTAGACGATGATGACGATTTTTACGATGAGGTTGACGATGTAATGGATGGAATTGATGTGAGCGATGAAGACGATGAAGACGACGATGTGTTAGTCGATGACGAAGAATCGATACATCACGGCATTCGAAAGAGAAAGAAGAGAAGAACAAGCTCTGCAGTGAATCCTTTATCGGTAGGTGAGACACTTAGAAGAAAACTTAAATAATCTTGTATTTAATTCATAAAGGTTTTCCCATAAAGATTCGCCTGTTGTTACTGTACATGGGAATATAATTAAATATATATAGGCCTAAAAATTAAGAATAAAATTCCTTATTTATACTAGTAAAGCTTTAAATCTTTCGTAATTTGATCTATCACTAACTTAGGAGCGGGACCTAATCCCAAAACTGTAGCACTTCCAGCAGCAATTTGTGTTCTTCCAGCATCATGAACTATATATGCATTTACATCTAACGAAATGGCTTGAGCAAATAACGTATCCATTTCTTCTTGATTAGGCACCTGTAACGTAATTTTTGCCTGACCATTACCATATTCCCATCTATTAACCATTTCAGGGTTATATGCGTCTGATTCAGGGTTGGTTATTTTCTTATATAATGCTAACGTGGCATGCAGACATTGAGCTGCTGCTTTACCTTTACCCATTTTTAAGTCTTGACGAACAATTAAGGTCATACGAACTTCACCGGGGATATCATTTAATGGCGTAGAATCGATATCAATACTCTCATCTTCAGAAACGTCTTCGTATTCAGAACTGTCCTCTGTAGTTACGTCCTCAATTGGAGCCTTCGAAATATTTTTCAGTTTCTTCAACTTTGATTTGGAGCATACATTAGTTCCAAAGTATTGACTTATACAGAACCCTGTAACGAGAGATATAACCCCAACAGAAAGCAAATGCGATAAATTCAGCTGTGACATTATTTATCTTTATGTCAATATACTAAATGTAATTTTTATTTTTTTTGTTTTTGTTACCAATCTGGTGACGCTATAATAGAACTACAAAATTCGTTAATTGTGAAATATCTATTTATTACAATAGGCATAAGAAGACTTATGCAAGAACTTTCTTCTTTGAACTATCGGTTTTCTTCTTATTTTTGGGTTTGGGCTTTTGAACCTTGTTTGTATATGATCTCCAGTTATTTACTCTAATGTCCCTTTCATCTTCCCACTTTGTAGCAAGTTTCTTCTTCAATTCTCTTTCTTGTTGTACCCTTTTAAGTTCAGCCATTTTCTTGGCCTCTTGCTGTTGTTGGAAGTTTTTTTCTATTTCCTCCTGTTTGATTTCTTCGTTTAAGATTTCAGTAACTAATGCTAAAATCCGTTGATAATCTTCTTCGCTATAATTATCGCCTTCCATTATCTTTTTTGAACGCAATAAGCGATTCTCTGCATCGTTATATATTGCTACTAGACGTTTCTTTTCATTTATATATAATTTAGATGTCTCATCTACAGATTCAATTTCTGATTCATTTTCTGGAACATCGAATGATAACACCAATTCCGCTTTCTTTAGCCTATCAAAGGCATGTGGTGCTTTTGGATTGGAAACTTTATCAGGATGTATCAATAATGTTTTCTTTCTATAAGTTTTCTTAATTTGATTTTGCAATTGATCATCTTTTTTTAGAGGATTGATCCCAAGAACAGAATAATAGTCCCATGGACAACAATTCAAGACCCTTTCTATTTCTCTATCCTTCGACAAAGCCAGCTCCTCGGCGGATAGAACCCTATCAAGTTCGTCGGACATAATTTACCTATTTTTCTTGTATATTGGTATTTTTTGATATATATGTATTTATTTCGACTCTCGATCTTCAGTACTAAAATTACTTTTCACCGAGTGTATTGCAGCTTTTCATATTTACCACTCATATATGCTTAGAAAACTTGTGTATAGGGGATTTTCACATATTAGAACAGCAAGAATGACATTTGCAACAAGTAATGAATGGAAACCACGCTATTTTGATATTGGTGTTAATTTTTCAGACTCGATGTTCCAAGGTTGTTACAATGGCTCAACTACACCAAAGCACCCATCAGATATAGAGCAGGTCATCGCCAGAGCACACTTGTTTAATGTAGATAAGATGCTAATTACAGCTTCATCTATCAAGGAAAGTGAAGAACATTTCGATTTGTGTAAAGAACATCCAGGCATGTTTTACTCAACAGTAGGTGTTCATCCATGTACAGTGGCACAAGAATTCTATCAAAAAGATGAAGAACTGAACGAATATACAGAATCATTAGTTCCTGATGTTGAAAATAGATTAAGCAAGCTACGTGATCTTGTAAAGCTAGGATATGAAAAAGGTTACGTGAAGGCATTTGGCGAAATTGGCTTGGACTATGACCGATTTCATTATGCATCCAAGGAACAGCAAATAACGATGTTCACGAAACAATTGGAAGTAATCTCCACATTAAAGGATTTGAAACTTCCATTATTCTTGCATATGAGAAGTGCTTGTGACGATTTTATATCAATTATTAAACCTTTTATTGACAGAGGTGATATTTTAAAGGGTAATGGGGTAGTTCACTCATTTACGGGCACGAAAGAAGAACTTGAAAAATTACTCGAATTAGGCTTTTACATAGGCATTAATGGTTGTTCCTTGAAAACAGATGATAATTTAGAAGTGACTAAGATGGTCCCAAAATCTAAACTAATGATTGAAACCGACTCCCCTTGGTGTGAAATTAGAAAAAGTCATGCAAGCTATAAATATATTACTACTTACCCAAACAAATTTTATCCTGAAATAAAATTGAAAGATCGTGAGCCATCAGTAGAAGAATCAAATGGAACACAAGAACAAGGTAAACAAAAGCAAAAACAAAAGCAAACACCCAAGCAACCTCAAATTAAATTTGATGAGTTCTTACCTTTTCCAACTATCAAGAAGGAAAACTTTGCTAAGCATCAAAGTGCAGTAGAAACACTCGCAAAACAAAAAGGCGTAGAAAACATGGTACAACCAATAGGAGAATTTGCATATCCTTTAATAAGATCACGAAATGAACCAATATTTGTAGGTTATGTTGCTGAAATTATGTGTGAATTATATGGAATCAAAGATCCCAAGGATATCGAGAGCTTCATTGACTTAATCTATGATAATACCTGCAAATTATTCCAAATATAGATTATGTATTAAAGGCATTTGTTAAAATTTAATATACAATAGATTTACAGTTATATAATACAAAAGGAAAATATAATTATTTACCCAAAATCCTAGTGAACATTCAGCGTCTTCTCCGAAGTCTGGGACTTTGCTCCAATATATGTACCTGCTGTTGCATTCTCAATCTGATTGCCCTGGTAGGAACTTCAGGGCTACCTGGATTCCTTCTACTTCTCATATTCCTTGTTGAAGTTACAGGCTCCGCTATTTGCCTGTTAGAACGGCTTCGAGTCTTTCTGGTTTCGAGTCCATCAGAATTATTAAATTCAAGTTTACCCGGTTGTGGCAGTTTTGTTGGGGTTTTTAGAGTCTTATCAATAGAAGAATCATTTTTAATATCTGGATCTAACAGATAATCAAAAATATGCGTCTCCTCTACCTCGTCTGCTTGTTCGCTACTATAATCAACTTCTTCGTCACCTTCTTGTTGTTCTACCTCGTCAATATCTTCTTCTTCCTCCCCATCTTCATCACCAATATCTGAGTCTTCAACGTAGTCCTCAGACTCATCGCTAGCGATGTCATCATCTTCATCTTCTGCAAAAATATCCTCGTCCATAATTTCATCGACGCCTTTAACATCTCTGGTGTCAGGCGACATAGACGGCTCCTTACTACTTTCAATCAATGAATTTACTTTTGGTGGTTGTTTTAATGGAGCCAAATTTTTCCTAAGACTTACATCAATACCCGGATAACAAATGATATAATTATCAATATCATTATCTTCTATATTTGAATCTTCATTTTCTTGACCCAAGTCTAAGTAGCACTCAATTTCTTTAGTTGCCTCTTCTTCAAAAGTATATGGGTTATTTATATCGTCCTTCAAAAAATTGACAATATTAGAAATGCTATTATTGACAACTGGCTGGGATGGATAGTTTGTATTATTATTCAAATTCGGCACAGGATTAGACGGTATGGCTGGCGCAGAATTAATGCCTCCTGATGGACCGAACAACATAGGCTTCCAGAGCAATTTGCTATAGTCTAAACAAATATATTTTTTATTTTGCCATTTTTCAATTATGTAATTTATCTTTTGTAAGTTGACAACAATTCCATATGTCCTAGTAATAGGATTTTTTATCAATGAATCCAATTGCTCTAACCCAACTACTACGTCGGATGGAATCATACCCGTGAGCTTAGATAAGTTCTCTATTGAAACCGATAGAGTGTTATTATTTTTATCATTATCCGCATTATTTAAGTACTTGAGATATAATTCTTTTAATTTCAAGGCGATTGTTATCTTCCAGTAATTTCTGTAACTTACTAGACCTAAATCACTTAAAGGTTTCTCTGGTGTCCCAAATTTAAACTCATTTCGACTTAATAGATAACTAAAGTCAATCAATAAGTTTCCATACCCTTTTCTTTGATATATTGGCAATGTTAAAATACAAGATACGTTATAATCAGAATTGCTGAGCTTTTCCTTAGAAAAATAACCCACAAAATGATATTTCGTAGGGTTATCTTTATCAATTTCTGTTAAAACATAAAATATGAATGGCTCAACGTCATAATACAAAGTCTTTGAATTGAGAAACAATTTCGCTAAGAGACATAGATTTTGGCAGTAGTTGATATTTTTTCTACCGTCAACTTCCCACACAGCTATATTTGTGTTTAAGTCTCTGTAAATTTCTATTCCAGGAGGATGATTATTTGATAAATTACAATTCTTAAGTTGATGACGTTCATATGAAATTGGCGAACTCATATACTTTAAGCAGTGTTCACATATGTATAATATCTTTGATTGTGAATATTCTTCTGGATATGGAGATGTATACCAGGTATCAATTTCATATTCTCGAAACTGTATTTTCTTAATCTGAGATTTCAAATAATTGTTGACTGCTGGGGCTGGAGTAGATTCGGTGCTACCAGGTATAAGAGTTTCTTCCACGGTTGGTAATTCATCGACCTGACTGGATTTTCTTATTTCTTCTCCTTCATGATACAATCTTTGAAACAATTCTCTATCTTTTCGAGTTGGATCAGTGTCATTGATAATGCAATCTGGGAACTTCAAAATCCCCTTGTACGGCAATTCTCTCGAAAAATCATCTGCACTATATTTTGTTGCTTTATGGACATTTTTTTCTTTTATAGGGTATTCTTTGCTCTCGCTTCTCCTTCGAATGGGAATCTTCAATATGTTTCTTGATTTACGATTATTTCTATTATATTTGATCTTCACATAAAAATGTTTCGTTACGGGTCGTATAATGGTCACTTTGGTATCACCACCTATAGACGACTTGATATCGTCTATGTCAGTACCATTCATGGTGGATCGTACTAACTTTTTAATTGAATATGAATTGTTTGGTGGTTTTCGTCTCTGCGACCGGTCAGTAACATTATTACCGAGCGATATATCTTCGTATATTTTATTATTCGTAATCCTAAGCAGATTTAGTAGATTATGTTTAGGCGTCATGCTTGCATATCACCAATTGTCCTTAATCTGCTTTGGCACGGTCTCAAATTCGTTTGTTGATCTGCTTAACAGTCGTAAACCCACCTCAGGTTAGGTGATTTTCATAGTGAACACAAAAAACCGCGTTGTTTAATATATACACGACAAGTCGATACATCCAGTATATCTCCATTCATTACTACATACCGTTGAATTACATTGTAAATTTTCATAACATAAGTATAATTAATGTTGAATCTAAGTATCAATATAAAAAAAGTGATTGACCGAACAGAAAATTATAAAAATAAAGCAATTTCTAATAAAACATAAACTCGTTGAACTCCTCATCTCATCAAAGCGATAGCGTAAAAAGTGAAAGACATCTGTTCATTAAACAATGGAGCCACGTAAGAATAGTTGGGGTGATTAACCATAAAAAAAACCAATAAATAAATTTATAAACAACAATAGCGAAAAAACTGACTCATTAAATCTTCGTTTAGAAAGTATTATCATGAATAATATTATCCTCTAATTATTTTTCATCATCTTGTGGTTCTTCTTCAATTTTGGATTTAGACTCCTCATCATCGTCCTCAACTTCTTCTTCCTCAATATGTTTGTCGTGGACATTATCATTCTCTTCGTATTCTTCACCTTCACCAGACATACCAAAGTGGGCTAAAAGTGATTGCGCTGATGATGTATCTAAATAGATAACACCGTTTTCATTTGTAATTGCATTGCTGGCCAACAATTTCTGTAAGGAAATAGCGCCATTTCCAGCCAAGTCAGCGGCAGTACCGTCTTCTTGAATTTCTTCAGTAGGTTCAGTGGAAAGTTCATTATCTTCTTCGTCTTCATTTTGGTTGAGTCCTGGTCCATTACGCAATCCTGGTAAACCACCAAACATAGAGTAGTAGCTCGAGTTGCTACCAGCAGATTTAGTATTAGAATTCTGGGCTTGTTGACCAATGTCAAAGTACTCCCCATACATTTGTTTATAAATATCATTGTATTCAGGGGAAATCTTACCATAGACTTTACTTTCTTCATCGTTAGATTGGGAAAGCTCAATTCTCTTAATGACCCTGTCGTACCATTGATCCAAAGATTCATTCTTTGATTCATCTAATAAAGCAACAATAGATATAGACATATTATCACATCCTATACCAGAACCGTCACTTGTTGGTGCACAACATAATTCCATGATTTCTTCACAAATGTCTTGCAAAGGCTTACGTTCATAAATACCCCTGCTGACACATTCAACACACTGTTGAGACGAAAGACAATCCCAAATACCATCACATGCTAACACTACAAACTCATCCTTAGTCAAATCCAAGTTGTGCTGTATGACATCTGGGTAACATGTGACTGTTTGTTCTTCAGGTGGTAAGTCAATGTTTTTCTTAAATTCAAAATCACCAATACCACGCGATAAAGCCAAGTTACCGTTGACTCTACCCATATCAACATAACCACCTGCCGAGCAAATACGGCTCTTTTCACCTTCATTAGATGGCTTATGGTCATAAGACAATGCCTTAGCAAAACCATTGATCGACATTATGCTTCGCGAATCACCTGCATTACCACATATGACTTGTCCTGGTGTAATAATAACAGAAACAGCAGCACATCCACTATCGTCTTCCTTCATTTCATCATCGTTTAAAATAGCTTGGTCACAATTTAAAAACCCTTCTTTGAATGCATTGACGTAGTCTTTTTCTTGGAATGCTTTTGTTGACTTGATTATTTCATGCAAATGCTCTCCAGTGAAAATAGCCACCTTTTCACCTCCGTGTCCATCGTAAACACCAAAAAACGAAATGTGCTCCTCAGTCGTGTCATTGTCCGTACCACTTTTGTCGGACGACGAACTTTCTTGTGCCTTCTGCGAGCCTGCTCCTTTACCGTCCCCATTTTTCAAGTCGTATAAGTTCAATATGGTAGCGTGTGCATCTTCCATATTGACTCTCCACCCTTGCATACATGATATACCGTATGCCAAATGTTTGTCGATACCATTTTCTGATATTTTTTCAGTTACTGGTTGTGAAAGTATTTGACCCATGTTTCAATCCTCTATTAATTATTATAACAACTAGAATGGACTATATGAGCTTATGAATAAAAATTCTGTTCAACAGTATGTTTAAAATTAGAAATACGTTATATACCCCAAAAATTCTCAGATTGATTACTTCAAATCAACACTCTTTAAATTCAAAATATTTAATCAAAAATGTACACTTAGTTTAATTGATGTAATAGCTATCTGATCCACCGATTATTCTTCCTGCAAACTAAATTTGTGATAGGTTATTATAACTTAATTTAATTAACACTGTTATGATAAAATTTGAGGTGCCATCATCGTCCACTTTTTGATTTCTTTTTCGCTTAGAGCAAACACGTGATACTTATTGAAATTTTGCAATCTATACTAGTGTCTAGTCGTCTGATATGTTCATGTGAGGAATGGTGCTGAGTGGGAAAGACAGGCTAAGTGTATTGGATTGTAGTTGAATGGGATGTTCAGAAAAGTAAGGAAGAAATCGTAGAGGAACGCAATTTATGATAATACCTAGTGTTAGAGAATCAGAACGGATGGATGATTTAATACCATTGAGTTTGAGTACAGGCTGAAAATGGAACAACGACGTATTTAGTTAATGATATATAATGTTTCAATTGAGATATGAATGATAAAACAAAAAAGAAGGTAAAAAAAATAATATAACAACGGATAAAAATTCTATAATTGGATCATATCTATTAGGGGTACTGTCAAGCAGATTCCCGAAGATAATAATTTCCCACGTCAGATCATTGGAGACGGGTTTATTTTTGAATGAAAGGAATTTGGAAAGAATGATGGATGCATTTTCTGCACGATAGGAGCATTTAAATTATCATAACACAGGATCATTAATATATTCTTTAAAATTAAATTAAGTTTACATTGAAGTCATGGAAGCATTCATTCGTTATTTTGGGCCCCAAATCCCCGAATTGGACGTGTTTGAATTCTCGTAGTTATTGCCAGACAAATTGATGGAGTTGAATTTATTGGCAAAGACCTCAGAGTCAGCGAATTCTTCATTTTGTTGAGATGCTTGAGGGTTCGAGGGACCTTGGGATGCATTATTGGTGGAGTTGTGTAATGATGAAAAACTTCCAGTCAAGTGGGCATGTTGGCCGAATGGCGCAAATCTTGAGTTGATATCTGTGTTAGCCAATGGTGTTGTTGGCTGACTGATTTGATGATTTGCATTAGTATTTCCAAAGTGATAATGTTGGGGGGTAGGAGATTCATTACCGGATTGAGGTTGTTGGGAAAACGTAGTAGATAAAGGCGGTGTTGATCTGACGTCAACATAAGATCTGTTATTAGAAGATCTCAATAAGGCAGCCGCACTAGATGAACCCATAGTTGGTGTTGCAACTTGCTGGCTTTGACCATGGCCCGCAGGTGGTTGTTGAAACATATTATAAGGCTGAACCTGAGAAATATTTGACGAATACAAAGGTCTTTGCGATTGTTGCAGCGATTGCGATTGTTGCAGTTGCTGTAATTGTGATTGCGAACTACTACCTTGAGGATGCGAGAGTTGAGATTGTTGTTGCACTTGAGGTTGCTGCTGATACTGTGGGAAATTCTGTTGGATAGGCGTCGATGACTGTTGTCTTAATCTCGGCATCTGTAACGCAGATTGCGACTGTGATCTTAATAATTCAGGATGCGCCGCTGGAGCTACTCCATTTGGAGGGTTGGATACAACTCCCTGTAATTGGTTCAAATTCATCATCGAAGAAGAATGGTGAGGTGCCGATGATTGTTGAGTTAAGTGAACAGGTTGCTGACCTTGCTTTCTTCTGATTATGATTAATCCGTTGTCATAAAGCTCTAATAAGTTCAAGTATGAACATAATATAGACAAAATCTTTCTATGAGCTATACTCAAAGATGACGGAAAAGCTAACTCGAAAATGGATTTAGACACATCATCACGATAAAGAATCAACTGAGCATATAATTCTAAAATTTCAGGGTCATTAAAGTTCAACTCTGAAGGCGGTAATGGTAAGTTTCCATTAGTGCTTGGAAATGTAATAAATAATCTCTCAGTTTGATTGTTGGAGGTTCCATTGACGCTCAAGTTCTTGGTAGCAGCAGTAGTTGATGCTGCAGATAATAAAGAAGCTAACGATGCATTGGAAGTCGAGCGGTGTTGTTCTTCTAATTGTCCCCTCTTCTCTCTCTTTTCACGTTCAATCCTCTCCCTTTCTTGCGCAGGTAACATCTTCTTATATTCCACACGTAATTTTCTACCCCCAATTTCTCTACCGTTCAAGAGGCCAACTACTGAGGACGTTTCATCGGTCAGAGTGAAATTGGCAAACGCTAAACCTCTGAAAACGCCATTATCAAAATGATAATTGAAAGCATATGGCAACGGTAAGTTCAATTTGGTCATCACATCTAATAATTGTTCTTTCTTGATTGCAAATGGAATATTTTTAATAACGATAGCAGTTGGAATCAATTCATCATCATCATCAATGTCATCATCATCATCGTTATTGTCATTAGCTGCATTTTGTTTAACTTCATTATCATTATCATTATCATTAATACTGCTCGAATTCTTGTCATTCAAGTTCAGCGGGATAACTTTGTTATCAAGCCCGCTCAATGAGGCGACTCCCGCTTGCTGTTGTGCCTGTTGTTGTTCAACCCAAGGACCAACTGTGTTAACAACATGCTGATTAGACGGGTTCAGCGGCTGATTAGACCCCGACGAAATTGGGCCCTGATTCAACCATGCTGATTGTAAATTGGTGCTCGAATTACTATTTCCATTCCCAAAGTTCCTGCCCTGCGACATCCTCAGCTTACTGATTTGGGGTGTGGTATTTCCACCGTAATTCGACGAAGCGTACCCTGATGCCGACGACAATGACGACAACGAAGGACGACGCTGCATAACCGAATCCAACTGGTTCGGCGTACTCGAGAGATTTCTCAAATCCATATTTGTCCGTTGGTTATCTCGTATCTTATTATTCCGAAGCTAAACTGCCGTATCAACGATTTGTATTATTAGTGGTTTTAGCTGTCTAACCCTTTCTATTTCCACTTGAAAAGCCCCGTATTGGAATTAATCGCTTCCTGTCTATATATCTCTAGCCTAAAATGTGTTTTATTGCTAGTTGGCTCAGAATATGTTTTTGGATTTTGATTTATCAACAACTATTTTTATTGTCGCTTTTACAAATCCGTATTTTCAATATGCCTGCTGAACAAGTTATCTGACTCTGCCGAATATCTTGCTATAAGTTATAGATAATTTTCTAACTAACTAAACGACAAACAAATCAATATAATCTCTTCATAAATTTCATTATAAGGCCAACGCCAGTGCAAAATAAATATTACACAAAAAGAAAAATTTTTGTTAAGTGAAAAGTGACACAAAATCGTTGAACGACTTGCCAGAATGTTTACGTGTACAGCTAAGGCAATACGGAAGAATATAATCCTATTTAGATAACTAACAGTAATATAATCTAGAATAATATGGTATGTGCGTTTGAATAATTTCTATTACGTGTGAGAGAACTGGTTCAATTTGGCGTAAAAACGGATCAAATTAGGACCAGATATGAGGATATTTGGACAACGAAAGAAGTGAAAAATTATGTGGACATAAATATACTAACATCGCTATAGTCGTCATCATCAGCTCAGGCCCCAGGGGGATTAAGAAGCGCAGCCAAGAGAAGAGTTACAGCAGATAAAAAGGCACAATCTACCAATGCTATGCCATTATCGACTAGATCAGCCGGAGCCGGAGGATCGTCTGCTACTATGATGAAATTGTTCACCGACGAAGCACAAGGATTGAGAGTCGACCCATTGGTTGTGTTATTTTTGGCAGTTGGATTTATTTTCTCTGTAATTATCTTGCATGTTTTTGCTAAGATTACCGGTAAATTTTCGTCTTAGGATAATAGGAATCCAGCACGATGAAAGAACAGCGAACTAATAAGAACGAGAAGTAAATATGAACAGGAATTATAGTTACTTGCAAGGTTTCCTTTTGGCACCACTAATCTTTATATAATGTATTTTAAGTTAATTATGTACACGGTAATATAAACTACATATCTATCAATAAGGAATTGATAGCGCTAGCCACGCCGTCAATGTGTACCAAGTGCTTGATATCGTTTCCTTCGGCATCGGTCACTATTTCCCATTCAAAATCCCTGGTTTCGTAAAGGCGTTTCCACTGTAAGTCATCGGTGTATCTGCGACCTCTGATTTCGATTTCAACGAGAGGGAATTGGTTACCAAGTATGACCGTCAATGGGATTCCTACCATATGCGATTGTTTGATCTTCTTTCCCAAGCCTATCTTGGGTCTGTTGTCAAGTCTGTATGAAATACCGGCCGCATTCAATAATTCGTAAACCAGAGAACCCTTGGAATTGTCAAACTTAGGACTTTGTACGACAGTTACATTCCAAGGAGCGATAATAGATGGCCACCTGAAACCATTTGAATCTTTATTAATTTCACCTATAGCCGCAATTATCCTACTGATTCCTATTCCGTAGCATCCCATAAGTACGTTGGTGAATGTCAGGCCTCCTTCTGTATTTGGAACTTCAACTTCACACTTCAAAGGATCCGAATATTTATCACCCAAATAGAACGTATGTCCCACTTCAATGGCTCTGTGTAATTTTAAATGACCGTCTTCACATTTGGCACATATTTCGTTCTCGACTGCAGTGACAATAGGAATATCCGTTAAGGTGGTAATTAACGATCTATTTATGAACTTAATAGGGAAGTCTGGAAAGTTCGATCTCAGATTTAATCTCGAATCCATAATCCGGATGATTTTCTTAGATATCAATGTATCTTCGTTCGAGAATTCATTCAAAATTGTATCTTGATTAGTTTCAATCAAGTCCAAATCTGGAATCTCTTCTTTCACAAAGCTTGGTTCGATACTTCTTTCTGTTGGATAATAAGCACACACTAACGTTCCCTTATCCTTAGTCATAAAGTACTGTACTGACACATCGATAGATTCATCAACATCTTCGGGAAAAGATAATGTTTTCTCTATGTTCGAGCTGTTACCACACTCATCGCATGTAAATAAAGTATCCTCGCCAACATTGTGTAAATAATGCCATTCATGAGATAATGAGCCCCCAATTTCTCCAGTATCAGCGTCAGCCTTTACAAATGGTATTTTCAAATCCTGAAATATTTCATAATAAGCATCAACGACTTTATTATAAGTTTCCATCGCCGCTTCCTCGTTCAAATCAAATGAATATGCATCTTTCATCAAGAACTCTCTCCCTCTTAATAAACCACTTCTTGGTCTTTTCTCATCTCTAAACTTTTCATTAATCTGATAATACAATAACGGTAAGTTCTTGTAGGAATTTATATTAGAGCTTACCAATTTTGTTATTTCTTCCTCGCAAGTTGCAACAAGACAGAAGTCATTCTTCGAAGAGTCCTTTAGCTTAAAAAGTTCAGTATTATCCCATCTACCCGTTTCCTGCCATAATTGTGAACTAGACAATAAAGACAAATTTATTTCCTCAGCATCACATTCACGCATACGATGATGAATCACTTGTGAAACCTTCTGTGATATTGCTAGGCCCACAGGTAACCAATGAACAAGCCCGGGTTTTGGATGATGTATAAATCCAAATTTAGTGAATAGTTCATGTGTAGGTATATTTCTTAGATCATTTCCTGATAATTCAACGTTGTTTAAATATAACTTTGGAACTGTAGGCGTATGAATTGATCGAATAGCCAAGTGTCTATATCTACTAGCCCTCACACCTATCATGCTTAGTAAGTTTAAAATATTTCCTCGATATTCCGATAGATAGCACTCAAATGTAACTAATTTTTCAGGCCATAAATTTCTCACGCTCAGTATGATACTCCATTACTACAGTATTTCGAATATTTAATGATGATATAGTCTTTATTGATGATATATATTAAAAGAGTTCAAGAAACATAATTCAGTAAGAATAATATTACATTGCAATCTATATAACTTAGTTTTTCCTAAACTTGGATTCAATTTGTTCAACAACATCGCTTCCGTAACTTCTCAAGTGATGCAATGCACTATTGAAATCTTCCTGGGCTTGTTTCAATTTTTCGTCGGATGAAGGTTCCGCTTTTTGGAAAAGAGACTTAACGTTGTCATTGGCCTTCTTGGTTAAGTCTTCCAAGTTCTTCTTAGCAGCTTCAAAATTACCAATCGCTCTTTCTCTACCTTGGATGTATGTCGCGCTCAATGGATCACCAGCTTCTCCGAAACCCTCATCAGATGCTCTGGCTCCCTTGTTATAAGCAGTCCTGTTAGATGTATTAGTTGGGTTTTCCCATTCTTTTCTAACTCTTTCTCTTTCTTCATTGAACTTGTCAGCAGCTTCATCGGCCTTCTTAGATCCCCAGGAAGTCCAGGCATCCTTTTCCTTTCTGAGTCTTTCAGCTTCTTCGTTAGCCTTTTCAGTAGCTTCGTCGACCTTTTTGGATCCCCAGGAAGTCCAGGCATCCTTTTCCTTTCTGAGTCTTTCAGCTTCTTCGTTAGCCTTTTCAGTAGCTTCGTCGACTTTTTTGGATCCCCATGAACTCCATGCGTTCTTCTCAGCAGCAGCCCTGTCAGCAACTTCGTCAGCCTTCTTAGAAGCTTCGTCAGCCTTCTTGGATCCCCAGGATGACCAAGCTTTCTTTTCTTGAGCAGCCTTGTCTGCAACTTCATCGGTCTTCTTAGAACCCCATGCAGACCAAGCGTTCTTTTCCTTCTTGAGTCTTTCAGCTTCTTCGTTGGCTCTGTCGGCTACTTCATCCTTCTTTTGTGAGCCCCAGGAGAACCATTCATTCTTCTTCTTTTCAGCGTCCCTCTTGGCTTGGTCATAGTTATTGTCTAACTTGTCAGCTGCTTCGTCCTTTTTGTTTCCGAACCAGTTGAACCAAGAGTTGGCCTTATCTTCAGCACGCTTTTTGTCACTTCTAGCAGTTGACTTCAACTGGTCAACTTGACTTGTGGTTGACCCACCAATGTCATTGACCAAGTCAATGTATTTGTCTGTCAACCTGTACAAGACATTCTTGTCTTGGTCCAAAGCAGAATCAATTCTTCTAGCAGATTCATTAGCACTGCCACTGATGCTGTTCACAAGTCTCGAGTGCTTAATTGAGTCAAGTGTAGATTCCGATGCCTTTTGTGCTTCTTTTTGCTGTTCGCTTGTGAAGCTGGAAACCTTGTCGAATAATTCGTTCTTCTTATTATCCAACTTATCAACCTGTCTATTTATGTTACGATTGATTTTTTCTCCAGTAGAGGCTGGTTGAGGTGGAATTCTTTGTTGTCTTGGAAAAAGTTCCTGAACATTTTGGTCATACCAATAAACTGCACCACCAGTTGCAGCTAACGCTAATATATACTGAGTACCTTTTGACATAATTCCAGTATCTTAAATAAGTTTCTTAAATTCTTAATCTAAAAAACTTCAAAAATCGTAAATACCGTCAATTGAGCTCCCGAATGCTTATATATAGTAATCCGTATGAAGGATTGCTATAAACGATTGCTAAATAAATGATCTGTTGGATTGCTATCCGAATCACGAGGAAGTTCCAAAATTTTCGGTATTAACTACTCACATGAAAATCATAAAAGCGTTATGCCAACGGCTTTTCGTAGCACACCAGGACGTAAATCAATGAATCTGATGGACTTGAGGTTATCTATATGGTCTAGAGATTAAATTGACGTTTACTAAATGTTTGTAGCATGTGTGGTTGATGAGTTGTTCGTATAGATGCTTTAGAGAGATTCTCGACGTACAATAGGGACGAGAGGAATGAAATATGTAGTCAGAATGGTAATATAGACACTCTATAGGGTCAATTGATCGATATAAGGTTACTGTAGGCCAGAGAAATAGATATGGTTAAGGTAGACTAGTTTCACTGGAGTTAGACAGATGTAATGGTGGTTTTTACTGAACTTGTTCACACTAGTAGTCTGATCGATTGCATCAACCATCAGATGAAATTCATGTGATAAAAAAGGAATGATACAGGGCCACAATAGGCTCAGTTTCGTGTTTGTGTGTAAGGTGTCCGATTCAACAAAAAATTCAAAAGGAGCCTTCGGCTGATTCAGGAACGAGGGTCGCAAGAAATTCCATAAATCGCTTAAATGTCTAAAATAAACGGACTCTCTTGGGGCTGGTATATTTCATGAGAAGGTAGAGGTGTAGGGATGTTTTGACTCAAGGTGCGAAAAACTAAGAGGTTGCAGGCGATAGAACGAAATGTAGGAACTCGACATCATATTCCAGTTTACTGATATTCATGATCTGTACGGACAAAGTTGATGTGTTTTGGGTGTAAGAGAACCTTTTTTGGCTAACTAAAATTTCCACAACCTTTTTTCCCAAGTCTTCCAATTAGAGGAAAATGGGAGTAATGGTCAGTAGTCCACTAATTAATCGTAAATGATTAAAAGGAATACCTAATACCAACGAAACAAGACTTAAACAGTTTGCTATATTTATATAATTATAAATCAGATTACTTATCGCCTAAAATCCAAGTAGGTTGAGAACCATAGCTTTACGAAATCTCTCTTGGTCAAAATTATTATCGTTTGTATAAAATAACACTATACACTATATTCGCAAGGAGTGCATGAACGAGTGCATGTCTCTCAAGAATTATTATTTAATCTATTGATTACTCGTAGCAGGAAAACTTCCCGGTAACGGTCAGAGATTCCGATCAACACAAAAAATAATGAGTGTGCAAAACTAGAGGTGGGGTCTCGTCAAGCCCATATATTCGAAATGGAGGTCTCTCATATTACTCATACAGAAGTTAATATTTACAAGCTTTATATGTCAGTTATACAATTGTTACTATTGGTTAACCATCACGATGTATCGCTGCAATCATCTCAATTTTTGGTTCGCTTGATAAATCTTGCGCGCTCCATAGCTACTCCACAATTTGTTGCGGACAGAAAAACCGTATGTGTTGCATAATTTTCATCTACATTTAGCTCGAATTACCGCCATTGGTAACGTATCATTCAACCGTATCTCTGAACTGGGGTATCACGAGTCAAGTTTCTACTTGCGATTTAATTTTATATAACGGAAAATAGAACTGTGATATCTTCTGAAACCGATAAATATTGTTCCAATAATGTAGCCTAAGAGGTGGGATTAAATCCCGCTCTATGTTCAAAATATTTAAATATCGACGAAATAGGACAACTCCTAAAGTTTTCAAAAGGGATTTTCGAGAACATTAATGAATATGACCTATAAAAACCACAATGATAAAACCTTTCTGGTGCATTCAAATGCAAGCAAAGATGCAAATCCGAACTCTGATATAGAAGGTAACTTTATAACTTCGATAAGATCACCGCAAACCGGTAAATTTGTTAATATTACCGATGATACAGATATTGCTTTGAATTACATTGCGGATGAAAATGTGCTAAACATAGATGAGGCGACAAATAGAAGAATACTTCGAAAAATTGATAGATATTTGATGCCACTTATGTGTTTATTATACTGCTTTCAATTTATTGACAAAATGTCCAACTCATTCGCATCCATTATGGGAATGAGAGAGGATTTGAATATGGTTGGTGACCAATATTCCTGGAGTGGAACTTCTTTTTATCTAGGGTACTTAGTATTTGAATTTCCAGTATCTCTTCTATTACAAAGATTCCCAGTAGCAAAGACTGTATCAGTTTTCATCATTATATGGGGGTTTATATTGTGTATGCATTCAGTTCCTCAATACGCTGGATTTATTGCATTACGGACAATATTGGGAATGTTGGAAAGTGCAGTTACGCCAGCATTCGTCATTTTAACCAGTCAGTGGTATAAAAAAGAAGAACAATTCATCAGGACTGCCTTATGGTTCGGCTGTAACGGTATTGGTCAGATTATTGGCGCAGGAGCAATTTCGTATAACCTTTTTGTCAACGCAGATTCGTATTCAATTGAAGCATGGAAATTATTATTCATAATAACTGGTGTTTTAACAATTGCTCTTGGCTTCGTGGTCATGGTCCATATACCTGATACTCCAACAAAGGCGTGGTTTTTAAGTGATGAAGAGAAAACTCTTGTCGTGGAGAGAATCAGATCAAATCAGCAAGGTTTTGGAAACAAGAATTTCAAGAAGGACCAATTCATTGAAGCTGTTACTGATATTCAGACTTGGTTCTTTGCTATATTCACGATAGCCAACAATATTCCAAATGGTGCGGTGACTAATTTTAGTAGTATTTTGATCTCAGGTATGGGTTACTCACTTTCAGAATCATTATTGATGCAAATGCCACAGGGTGCATGCATGACTTGTGGTTGTATTGGAATTGCTTGTGGAACACTTCTTTTTCCCTACCGGATATTCTGGGGTGCCCTCGGAGTCTCAATTAGTATAATTGGCTCTTGCATGCTTTCGTTTGCTGGTCCACACAAGGCACAATTCGCCGGTCTTTGTCTTTGGAATGTTGGACCGGTTGGTTTCATTTGTTTGTTGTCAATCATTGCTTCTAATACCGCAGGACATACTAAAAAGATCACAGTCAATGCTATTAATTTAATTGCATACTGTGTTGGAAATTTGATAGGACCACAAACCTTCATCGAAGCTCAAGCTCCTGGATATGCAGGTGGTAAGATAGCAATTGTAGTTTGTACTTTAGTTGCATTATGCATGCTCTTTTGCATCTGGTTCGTATTCTGGTCTCGTAATAAAAAATTAGATGCAAATCTTACTACCAAAGTTGAGAATCTTGAATTCGCTGATTTAACTGATAAACAAAACCCTAACTTCAGATACGCATTGTGATTGAATATGGTATATCTATTAATATTCCTTAACTATTTATTGTACAATTTTATTGCTTATTTTCTTTGTTTGTGACTTTTGAATGATTGATATCAAGCGATCAAAGTATCTATTTTTCCAATCAGTTGTATCTTCAAAGCTCAAATTGATATCTTAGCAACTCGGCATATTCTTTGCAGCCATAGAGTTTCGATTAGTCATAATACACAGCACAATTATTGTTATTCTTAGCGGTTAAGAATACTCTCAAATCCCCCTCGGTATTTCGTTCCGCTCATAATTTTGTTTTCGCAGCTTCATCAGAGTGCGCTTGACTCTAAAATTAGGAGATTTGTGGAGCAGCGAATAATGATTTGGGGAAAGATATTAAATCTTAAAACTCCAATTCCATAAAGGATTTAAAGCCCCTCAATTTCTTGACTCTTCAATGTGGAGATTAAATATTTTCTTATCCGTCGAAGGTGTCCTAAATAAAGTTACTAAGTAGCTAAACATCCATATCATAATGAATAAATCAGGAAAAAGCAAAATTTAACGTGGAAAATATTGTAGTCGAATATGGTTTGAAAGTCGATTCAGAGAATAAAGTTATAACGTCTATAATGCCCCCTCATAGTGGGAAGTTGGCTAGTACTACAACGGATGGAGATGTATTGAATTACATCATGGCCGAAAAGAAAATTGGAATACGTGAGGCAACAAATGGCTATTCTGAATCAGAATGCTTATTATGCTTATTACTGCAAATTTCCCAATGTACATCAATGGTAACTGGGATAAGCTTGATAACTAGAGGTACATTGGTCTTTCCATGTCGTATCTTGTAAGCACCGATCAGATTCTTGATTAGTTAAACTGGCTCCTGTATGCTTTCTTTAATAGTTTATATAAATTTCATCATACGTCTTCCAGTTCATTGGCAAGGCTCCTTTGAATATGGTTGGCATTTTGGACCCGTAATAAACGGATGCATGCAAGTATGAATACTGAAGTAGAAAATCTAAAAATTGGTTAATGACAAAATCCTGACTTTAGGTATTCCTTGTAATGACGTATAACTTACATATGACTATTAAACTATCATTTAGGTGTGGAGCATTCTTATTACTCCTTTACTTTTGTGCTATTCTCCAATAATCATTTGAATAGTATTTACATTTCTATCATATACGTGCGTCAATTGTTCTGCACCAAACACATCAACGCTGTCATCATCAATTTGAGTAGTATTTAATATACATTCAATTACTGTTGGCTATTGTTGAAATTATAAAGAAATAATAAGATTCCTCAATCCATGTAATTGTTGAACTTTTAGTTCGGACCATGGCTCAAATCAATATGCGATGGTACAAATATTCTTGCAACTTGCTATAAACTGTTGACTAACATCATGCTGCTATAGCCATGAAAATAAAATAGGCCTATACAAGATTTATATTCTAAGTAGCAAATATACAGACTAGACCTAATTTCAACGCAAAACATTTTCTAAGCGAGATTATATGTCAAACAGAAAAATAAAATCATACATTAAGGACATTCATTCCTAAAACAGCTCTTTCATAATCTCAAATTTTCATTGAATCCTGCTCAATAGTATTACTTGTTATTTAATTGTGTGCTCATTTCCTTATTCCATTATTTCCACATCCCTACTATACTTAATCCACATCTATTCAACACCAAATAAAAAAATCCTATAATAATTGCTTGAATTTATCCTTACCCAACAATTTCAGTCCCAAATTATCCTCTAGTCACCTCTAGACCTATATTAAGGGGTCCTACTCGCTACCGAGTATTCTCAATTTGGCCCAAAAAAATTATTACATTATCAGGCAGCATCTCGGAACTTGCAGGATACGCTTTAATCCACACATTTTCCTTCTCTAGACATTTCTTTCACGTCTACACCTATTTACCTCACCTCTTCATCACTCATATATTGTATACACCTTCTATCTGCCAAAATCTGTATCCTACCCTTTTTTGGGATATAGTTGCAAAACCCACCCACATGTTGCTTAGACAGACCCCCTATCCACCATCTAGAACAATCATTTAACTCCCTAAACATACACATCTTCTAGACTACATACACATTCTCGTAAAAATTAATTATGCTATCTACTTCCACCAGTCTACCATCTAGCTCTCACTAGCACCTGTAACCACCAATGTGGCAGAAGGCGCACTCTGACAGATATGACCGCCTGTACCGCAAACTAATCTACAAATGCTTTTCCAATTACATTTAACTGTAATCCAATCACCCGTAACACATACGTCGTGCATAGGCTATCTGGCCTTCTCAGCATATACATTGTCCGCTTTGTCTACAAGAATAGGAGCTATCTTGATAGAGGGCCTCTGCACGTGACATATGAGCCAGTCATTCAAATCTTGAAACCGTCAACAGATGCAAAAATTTAATTTGGTCATGAATTGATAAATAAACGTTTCACGTTTAGTAATTTAACAAATATTCATATATGATATATACATATTAAGTATATTAAATTGACAGCTTGATGTATTAAACATTGACAAACTGAGACTACGAAAAAGAGGTAAAATTTGAGAATAAAAGACCATTAACCGCCCCTTTCCATAGCGTCACAGATCAATTGTAATTGATAAGGAAAGACCACAAGGGCAAAAAAAATAGAAAATTTTAAAAAAAACGGCATGAGCATGGGATCAACAACTATAGATCTATCACTTGATTATGATACACAATGTGATGAATCTCTTTATAAATTGTGGAAAATAACCAACAATCTGATACATTGCCCGAAGATTTCATCTACCGAGCGGTTGAATAATCGGTCGTGGAGGATGTTGAACCAGAAGGTGTTGTTGAATAATGAAGCAACTAAGGATGTATTGAAGGACTTGTATGTTGATTCGTTGTCGGATTTGAAACCCAAACTGTCGCAATTCTTGTCAAGCAGGCCGTCATTATTTCTGAATACTTCTAAAAGTACGTTATTCTCACATAGCTCGAAAAATAGCTCTGTGGGCGAAAAGAATGATGTTGAATCGCTAAGGGATGGGTCTGAAGACATATCGGACATTTCAGACATATCAGACATTTTGGAAGAGGATGATTACGCATCGAGCGATAACGATGAACAGGATAAGAAAATCAGCGAGTCCACCATTCAGAAGATTAGCACTTACGATCAACCAGAACCTAATTTTGCATTTGGTTACTTTCCGCCCCAAATAGATATACAAAATAAGGAGACGGAAACCAAGCCATCATTAAATAGATCCAAGACTTCGTTTGTGCGAGGCTTTTCTCCAAATCATATATCTATTGCGTCGCTGTGCAATAAAAGCAAGGAATCTTTATCCATGCAAGCAAAGAAGGATAATAACTCGACTGGGGCAGACTGCGCCGATGAAAACATGTGTCGGGCTAATAGGAATATATTCTACATAGCTAATTCACCATCGCCTCCTCAAAATACTGGCAACAATCGTAACAGTATAACTAACAATAGTGATGGCAATAACAATGCATGTCACAAGCCGGTTAGCAATTCAAGCTCTATGGTATCAAAGACGGGTGAATCGAATGGTAATTTCCAGCCTTCACCAATAAAGCGGCAGGATTCTTTGTTTAACAATCTCATGGAGCAAAATAAAGCAATTAATGCGAATGACGATTATTCATCTACTGATATTTCGGAAGAGGAAGACGATGATATTCTGGATGAAGATCAACTGGATGCAGAGGATGATACGAAGAATACAATTTGCGAAGGTAAATCTAATAATAATACGTTTTCCAGTGATTTTGATGGCGAGAGTGAAAATATATGTAAATCGCATGATTCGACTAGTAAGGAAAAGTTCCAAACTCTGGATATGATCATCAAGGATCACGGAAAAAGCAATGATAATGATAGTGAATGGCTTTCTATATCATCCGATGACGAGAAAAATTGTGAGCCTAGTCCACAAGAAAAATTAGTCTTTGACAAGAGACTAAATCCAATGTCGAATAATTCGTCTATATCCACGGACATAATTCCAATTCAAAATAGCGAGAAATGTTCGTCTCCACCTATCAGTAAGCCAAGGTCATTGTTATCAAGTTTATTTTTGAATGAAATGGGGTCTTCTTCTTCGGCATCTCTGTTTAGTATGACAAATTCGAAGCCTTTATTAAAAAGGTCATCAACTACGGGAATCATAACAATAGATCAAATGGATAATGGATCTAAATTTAATTCGAATAAAAAATCGAATAAAATCAACCGACCATCTATTTTATTTTCAAAAAAGCATACATCTTTGACGGATATTTCTAAGAACTATCCTCATTACCATAATGATTTGGTTCAAAAGCATATCTTAAACGATTACACGAACGATCAAAATAATGACGACGATGAGGGTAATTTCCCAGGAAAGCAAAAATCAATAGTCGGAGTTTCCGACTTTAATGTCACTAGTAAAGCGACAAGTGTTAGCAATGCGAATAGTATTAATAATGATAATTCGAATATTAATGTTAATGATAATGATAATAATGACAGTTTAACGTTGGCGTCTAGTTTGAACAAATATTCAGATTCCCTTTCAAACAATTCCATCAAGAGTATCATATCCAGAAGTTCATTAAACTTAACTCAACTCTTTAATCCTAAGACTAAACTGAAAAAGGAAAGTAATGTGAGTTCCGAAAAACAAGATTTGCTCAAACCGACAACTCAAAATTCGCGCTTGCCAGAGCTTTTGCATTCAACCAAGTCATTATCACCATCATTCTTGCCTACGTCTTCTATTTTGAGAACGACTTCGACACAACTCCCGAATCAAAATTATAACCAAACCCACGAACAGGATCCGTACTCAAAGGATTCTGCTGATGCTATTTCTAATTCTACTTCTCATTCTCATTCTAATTCTATTTCTACAGCGAATGCCGTTACCGACCCAGACCCTAACCTTAAGATCAACCCACATCCAATTGCAAAATCCGAATCAAACCTAACCACAAACTCAGATGGCAGCACAGATATTAATAATGCAAGATCAATCAAGTTATCCCCAAAATCAACCAGAAGATCCATGCTTTCGACGGAATTAAGTAATTCCTTAAAGGAGTCCATCTTAATTGATTATAAATTGGGTAAGATTCCATTACCGTTGAAAGTCATCAACGATGGGGAATTTGTAAATAAAAATACTGATACAAATGAATATTTAGATGATTATCACTTAAGGGGTTGGTAATATTGGTATATATATATATATATATATATAAGTCATTATAGGGTGTTATTTATTGAATATAGTTTTCTATAACTGTTATTTATTCCTGTGTATAGGCGAATAAATTTTTCATCTTATCAGGTACATAATTCAAGAGTAAACCAAATACATTGTAAATTAGATCTATTGTTAAAGGATGAAAACATGCTACTATGAGTTATTGCAAGTAGAATCTACAGCAACAGACTTAGAGTTGAAAAAAGCCTATAGAAAAAAAGCCCTTCAATTACATCCTGACAAAAATCCTGATGACGTAGAAGGTGCTACCGCCAGGTTTGCATTAGTACGAGCAGCATACGAAGTATTATCAGATCCTCAGGAGAGATCATGGTACGACTCACATAAATCCCAAATTTTGAGAGATGAAGATACTTTTGAAGTGGATGAGAATGAATTGGTAATTCCAAGTATTTCTGTCGAAGAGATCTTGAGATATTTCAATCCTTCTTTCTATACAACAATAGATGATTCACAGGTTGGATTTTATAACGTTGTGAGTAGACTATTTGAAAGAATAGCGGCTGAAGAGATTAGTCATGCTAAACATCAAGGGTTAGTCAAATATGAAAAGTATCATGATGATGCGCCAAATGTTAATGTAATTGAAGAATCCATGTTGTTATATCCAAGATTTGGAAACAGTAAGAGTGATTATATATCACATGTCAGGCCGTTCTACAATACATGGTTATCTTTTCAGAGTGTCAAGGCATTTAATTGGAAAGACGAGTATCGTTATTCCACAGCACCTGATAGAAGGACAAGAAGACTCATGGAAAGAGAAAATAAAAAGGCAAGAGATGCCGCAAGAAAGGAG
This sequence comes from Debaryomyces fabryi, assembly GCF_001447935.2. Taxonomy (NCBI): domain Eukaryota; kingdom Fungi; phylum Ascomycota; class Pichiomycetes; order Serinales; family Debaryomycetaceae; genus Debaryomyces; species Debaryomyces fabryi. Next base: position 50,516 of record NW_015385461.1, read on the forward strand.
TATAACGAGACGGTTAGAAGTCTTGTTGCATTTATTAAGAAAAGAGATGTGAGAGTTAAACAAGGAATCAGTGAATATGAAAAGCAAAAGAAGAAAAAGCAACAGGAAGAATTGGCAGATCAGATTAGAAACAACCGCCAAGATGAATTGAGAAAGTTGGCGACTCAAAATAATTTTGAAATCCAAGACTGGCAGCAATTATCAATAGAAGAATTGAATGAACTCGAGCAAATGCTAGACGAAGAGTATAATTCTAGCTCGGATAGCGAGTTTGATGAATTCGAACAAACAGGAGACGAAAATTATTTTGAATGCTTCGTTTGTAACAAATACTTTAAATCTGAAAAACAATTTGAAACACATGAACAATCAAATAAGCATAAGAAGGTAGTAAATAAATTAAAGTGGGAAATGCAAAAAGAAGGTATCGAGTTGGGCATCGACAAGGAGGATGTAGATCTAGATGAATTCGAGACGGCTAGTAGTGGATTAGAATCGGAAGACTATGATTATGATATCAACTCTGAAAGTATTGACAACGTATCGGAAGCATCAGAAACCTACAACGAGAATCGTGAAGAAGATGATGCTCTAAAATCTTCGGTAATCATAGACAATGCTTCTGATAACATAGATAACATAGAATTTGAAGTTGACGATGAAATAAATAGTGATTTTGAAAATAATGCTGAACCTATAATAGAGCCACAACCATCGCTTAAAAAGAAGCTGAAAAACAAGAAGAGTAAAAATAAGAACAAAAGTATGCCAACATATTCAGATGATGAAGATGATGAGTTGAAAAGAGAATTGTCCAAGCTTAATTCTGACCTAAAGGGCGTAGCACTAGAAAGTGACAGTGACTGGTCAACAAATACAAAAAGTAAAAAAAACAAAAAAAAGAAGACCCCCAATGCTGATTCGGAAACTTCAAGTCCTCGGCCCCAAGCAACAATTCCAAAGAAAAAAAAGAATAATGAATCTGATGAGTTACCTTCCTACGTACCTAAAGGTTCAGAGATATGTGTGGTTTGCAAAGAACTATTTACATCAAGAAACAAGCTTTTTCAGCATGTTAAGTCAACAGGTCATGCTGCTCCTTTAGCTCAAACCAAAAAGGGTAATAAAAAAAGGAATTAATTTAATATATAATAATGTACATAGATTATTAATTGATGTCTATTTTAAACCAGTCTTTGATTTCTTGATCTTTGCTACAACAGGTTCGCTGATGCCCTTATTTCCATGCGCACCCAAACCTTCACCCTTACTCCAACCTAATTTCTCTAATAATTGTCTACCAATATTATTCGCACCAATCTCTGGAGCAGAAGCTCCAACAATTTCTCCTTCCCTGGTTTGAGCATTAGATTGTGATTTGTTCCGACCTCTAGACCTGTCCTTCTTGGAATTACCATCAGATCGAGTTATTTCATCTTTAGGTCTCTTTTGGTCTGTTCTATTGAAAATTGGTCTTTGTCTCAAAACACTTCCAATTTGATCATACCTTGGTAAATAATGAAAAGTTTTTCTGTTTTTGGAAACCTTGATGAACAGCTTTAAACCTGTACCACACTTTAATGATTTCATGTTGTAAAAATTCGATATTTTAATAATTGTCTTATTTCCATGTGGGTCTAATGGAGGAAAATTCATGGAATCCCTTGAAGTATCGTGTAAAAAGACTTCAAATTCATTGCTAATATCCTTAATGTGCAATGAGTAGGGATATTTAATTAATAAATCATGTCTAGCAATTCCTTCCTCAAGTCTTGCTTCTTCGCGGCGTTGTTTCTTTGATCTTTTTGCCTCGCGATGAACCTGATATTGATCTTGCAATGATTCCCGCATATCTATATCTAGTTGCATTCTATCGAGGTCTAATTGTTTCTTTTTACCCAGGCCCTTAGTCTTCAATCTCTCAGTGGAAGGTATATCTAAGTCCATAAAGCTTTGCTGTTGTGATTTGGTGAAGGCAATCATAGCTGCTAAATTTTCGTCGTCATCATTCGTCTCTTCTTCCTCTTCGGAGGTTTCTGAAATATATACATCTGAATAATTCGGAACTTCTATCAGTTCTTCATCAATCAATCCCTTTGTAATGAACTTCATAAAGCTGTCTAGTCTATGCTCTTTCACCCCTTTCAGAAGAACGTAATCAACTAAGTCGTCTTCATCAAGCCACATAGATTGGTCATCGGATCCCGTTAATTCAGCACATTTTGTATAAAACTGATTCTTTATTCCAAATCTTACGTTTGATATAGAAACTTGAGAAACATCAAATTCATAATCTTCAGGAAGGAAGCCATATTCAATCTCTGATGGATCTTTCTCGCTTCCATCATTGTCATCATCATCATTTTCTTCTTCTGATGAGGAAGAAGACGCCATAATATCAAAGTTAGTTTCACTTTCGTATTCATCAGAATCCACATCAAGCTTTCCATCACGCATAACTTGAGCAATGTAATCTTTATACCCACCAAAATCATCATCTGAAATATCAGATACGTTCTTCTCTGTATTAGGGATTCTTTTTCTCTCCTCGATGAAACCTTTTGTCGATATTTTATTCAAATGATTGACTGACATAAGCTCCGCTGTCGATTGACCGTTTGCATCTTTCTTCGTTTGCAAAGAAACCTTTCCAATATTTAGAACTGGGTCATATTCCACACCCCCGTATATGCTATCAACGTGATCCTGAGTCGATAACTTTGGCAATTTACTTTGAATTAACAATGAAGTCATCGGCTTTACTGGATGAAGATTTTTTGCAATCTCAGCATCGCCTGTATCGTCTATTACGAACGCATCTTCTTCTTCTTCTTCTTCTTCTTCATCCCTTTCTGATTCGCTTTCTATTTTATAATTTTCATTTTCGTCATTTTCGATTTCCCTTTCTTCTTCTGTGTCTTCCGTTTGCTCTGCTTCGTCGCCAGACTGTCCGTCATCTGCATTCTTCAATGTTTCACCCCTATTTTCTATATTCGAGTCAAGCGAGGTATTTGACGATGTTAGGTGAGTAGCTACTTCATGTATAGCATCATTTTCACTCTCTTCTGACAAAATATCTAAAGTTGGCGATTCGGGCACATGGGCCTCCTGCACTGGTGGCGAATTCATACTATCGAGTAACTCCTGGTGTATCTTCGGAATACCACTCTTACCTAGCTTCTTGAACAATTCAGCGCTCGGATCGTATACTTGCTTAGCCTTAACAAATTCTATAGGTCTATTACGCAATGGCTGTCTTAACGTATCCTCTATGTGCTTATCCGTATACCCAACTTCTTCGTATAAATGATGACGACCTGGTCTTCTAGATAAGTTTTTCATACTATTCCTAGACACCTTAGCATCTATTTCAGGAATATACACATTTTCATCGAGATCCATCAACTCTGGGATATCAATATTTGTCGATCTAGAAGTTCCATGATTTTTCGATGACCCTTGGCCTGTCTTTTTCTTATTCTTATTGGTTTTAAATCGTCCAAAATTGGATCCACCTCCGCCCCCACCTTTATCTTTTCTTGGGTGGCTCTTTCTACCTCCTCTTTTAGGCATTTTATAGTGTTTTGATTTTAAAGAAGTATAGAAGACTTTTATATTGCCTAAATCTTTCACTGCTGATACTATCAAAATTGCAAATTACACAAAAAACTGTTCCTATCGTGGGGCAATATAAGCGGTTAATTAGTAAATCATTAATATAAACAAGCAGTTTAGTATTTGTATTGCTGTTAAGTATGAGTGATAGAGACAATAATGAACATGGTGCCTCTTCGAACAAAATAGCTTCAAATGAAAATAACGAAGCAAACAAGTTAGGATTTAATTTTGGTCAATTATGGCTGCAGATAACAACAACTTATCCTCTAATCGACAGAATTGATAATCAAAGACTGAGTAGAGATGAAAATATCGGAGCAGAGCAAGAGAAAAATCCCGTAGTTATTTTAGGTAAAACATATGATGATGTTTCCATGAATGATGGAGTTATAGAACAGGATATACATTCTAAAATTTGGTTGACTTACAGAACGGGATTTGAGCCCATCCCCAAGTCTTTGGACGGACCCCAACCGTTATCGTTTGTTCAGTCGATGGTATTTAATAGAAATCCGATTTCCAGCACATTCAACAATTTCCACGGTCTAATTGATAATGACAACTTCACTACTGATGTTGGGTGGGGATGTATGATAAGGACTTCACAGTCGTTGCTAGCAAATGCATACCAATTGTTATTGCTAGGAAGAGACTTTAGCTATGATAGAGATAGAAATTTGAGACACGACGAGATTATAGATATGTTTCTGGACGAGCCACGAGCGCCGTTTTCTTTGCATAATTTCATCAAAGTGGCATCAGAGCTGCCCTTGAGAGTCAAACCGGGGCAATGGTTCGGTCCAAATGCAGCGTCTTTATCTATAAAGCGATTATGTGATAACGTATATCTTAGAAATGGGGCAGGGAAAGTGAAAGTACTTATCAGTGAGAGCAGCAACTTATATGACGATACTATAACACAAATGTTTACGACATTGAACCCGGTACCAGATGCATTATTGATATTGCTACCTGTGAGACTTGGTATTGACAAAGTAAATCCTTTGTACCATGCAAGCGTATTACAATTGTTGTCTTTAAATCAATCGGTAGGAATTGCTGGCGGGAAACCTTCCTCAAGCTTTTACTTCTTTGGATACCAAGGCAATGATTTGTTATACCTAGATCCCCATTATCCTCAATTTATCAAAAATAAAGCATCCATATACGATACTTATCATACGAATCTGTACCAAAAACTTAGCGTTGATGATATGGATCCTTCTATGATGATAGGGATTTTGATCAAGGATATAAATGACTACGAGGATTTCAAGCGCAGTTGTACGGTATTATCTAATAAAATACTTCATTTCCATTCTACGTCTGAAAACCCCGATAGAAGAACTTCTATTAGTGAATTCAAGAGAAAAAATTCCGAATTCGTATGCATCGAACTGAAGGATGTACAAAGAGGTGAAGAATTTATTACAATCAATAATACTTCGAATGATGACTTAACTAATTTGGAAGGCTTTGTTGATATGGCTGACGAATTTGACAGGGAAATTGATCAAAATAACAAAGACAATAGCTTTGATGATGACGAACCAATTAATGTTTCACAGACAAGTATAGGAACAAGCTAAACCCAGACACTTTTTGAAGACCATAACTAGTTAGTCTGTAAATAATCTGCTCTTATATAGTTTATCCTTGCTGGACAAGACAAATTACATATATATGATGAATGCTGTCAAGGTCGTGTAGAATCTCAAACAACTAGTTTAGAATTTAAATTATTATTTCGACCCTTATACTTTCCAGCAAATATTCCTTTTAGTCATTAAGTTACTTAATTCATATTCATCTCTCATAGTCGCCTTAACGCCTTCGGTTTGTGTTCTATATCATCAATTGTCTGCGTTTTGTAATATAGATAGAATCTGCTATTTTTTCTTTTATAAAAGAGAGTATAAAAAATAAATCATCAAGATTGATTAATAAGTCGAGACGCTGGGAAGAACATAACTATAATCAATATGATACCCGATAGTCTAAAGATTTGTACTGTATGTGCAGCTAATAATAATAGATCTATGGAATCGCATAAGCAACTTAAAGACGCTGGTTATAATGTTAGGTCATTTGGTACTGGTTCAGCAGTAAGGTTACCGGGACCTCTGATTGACAAGCCAAATGTATATGAATTCGGGACCCCTTACGAAGATATTTATCGTGATTTGACAAGTCAAGATTATCACAAGATGTACGAATCCAATGGGCTTATTCGCATGATCAATAGAAATAGACATATAAAAAGAGCGCCAGAAAAGTGGCACAACAATGCATCGGCCGGTAAGTTTGATTTGGTAATAACCTGTGAGGAGAGGTGCTTTGATCTTGTTCTTGATGACCTTATGGTTAGACTTGTGAATAAAGATCAACCTGATACCGAAGTTAAACAAGTTGTTCATATAATTAATGTCGATATCAAGGACGACTATGAGAATGCCGTTATTGGAGGAAAAGGAATCTTAAAACTTGTTAATATGATCCATGAATTTAGAAATACGAATAAACAAAAAAGACAAGATCATGATTTTGACGATGAATCAGATACTATTTTGGAAGACCAAATGATGAAAATTTTGACGAAATGGCAGCAAGAGCATACCCATTTACAAACTATATATAGTGTAGCATATTATTAAGCGTATACAAATGTACTTTAATTATTTATGAATATAGTTCTAATGTTTAGACCATGTAAGAAAACACGTGAAAAGCGATGGAACCAAAATTAAATTTCCATGTCAAGAAGACATAAAGCCTGTCATAGGTAGTAAATCACATAAATTGCAATGCCTCCGAAGCCGAATATTAGTAATAAGAAGGCTAAGCTATATAACAGTCGAGCTATTAGAGCTGAACTTACGGATCCAAGCTTTAACGAGGGTAAATTGTCAGTTCCAGACTTTTTATCCTCAAGAAACTTCGAAATAAAATCATTTGAGTTATCACAATTAAACTCCAAATATGCATCTTCAACGAGATGTTTTCAAAGTCTTCCAAGAACCTTAAGAAGGAGAACCGCATCTCATAATGTGAAGCGTATTCCTAAAAGATTGAGGAATAGGGCATTGAGGGAAATGCAAAATTCAATTAATGGGTTACCACCTAAAAAGAAGCATTTGCGTGGAAGAGAACTATACAGATTAAAAATGTCCAGAAGATTATTAAAGTTAGCATCAAGAATCAAGTCCCTAAAATCAATTCCAACTGAAGATATTCAAAATAAACCGTTGAAATTACGTCAGAAGTTGAAAATCTTGGATGAACAAATAAAGATGCTTAGCAAAAATACAGTTCAACCAAAGTTGAATAATAAAATGGGCTCTTACGATAATTCTGGAATAAACACATTTGCTCCTAAACCTAAGGGAAACTTAAAATATGCAAAGAGACAAAAAGATTTTGTATGGGTTCCTACTCACGTATGGCACGCAAAAAGATTTCATATGATAAAGAAATGGGGATATCAGATTCCTCTTGAGCCAACACAGAAATGTTTCAAATCTACTAATAGGGCTTCAAGAAATGAAACCATAATATATGACACCTCATACTACGACTGCTTAATCATAGAAACTATCAATAGTGAAGAAGCTCAAATACTTTTGAATAAAATTACTAAGTTAAAAAGCACTATACCTAAGAATATATCAAATGGACTTAAAAGTTATGATGATTGGCTATTTATGAATGGTAAACGAATTGGTAAGGGTTTAATCTATTTTGTTGAGGATATAAATAAAATGTTAATCCGAGTTCATCCGTCGTTGTATGAAGAATTTTTTGGGTACATTAAATCATTATTAAACGTTTCAGAGACAGGAAATAAGATTTTTGATTGTCGATATTCATTAGGTAGTATAGAGCTTAATGGCCCCAAATCTATTAATTCTTTAAGTAAAATACTTCACCTAAACGCTTCTGATTTAATTACTAAAAACTGGTTTGAATTAGCCAAATTAAATGATCCAAATTCAGTTCCTAATGGGACAACATTTTGTTTTAATACTAAAGACCCAAGATTCTTCAAATCGCCCACAAATGTGCCTTATACTGAAGTTGCTAATTTTAACGATTTAATTGTTCGCTTATCACAAGAAAGAACAGTTGATATAAATTCCCTAGACATATTATTGGACAATGGTAAGAGAAATAATACATATTGTGATCAACTTTCAACAAAAGAGATAAGCCGTGAATTTCAAAAAGACAAAATTATTCAAAAAAATCACGAATTTCCTATCCTAATTACCAAGCTGAAGTCATCAAGTAACTGGATACTTATATGTCCATGGTATTGGATATTGCCAATATGGTTAAAACTCAACCAAATACATCATATAAGCACAGGTGGAATAAAACAATTACATCAGATAAACTTCGAGCATGGGAAGGCCCTGTACCCTGTCGATTTTCAATTCTTAAAAGAAGGATTTTTAGAGAATAAGTTCAAAAGCCAAATTGCAGAAGTGCAATATTCGAAAAAACCCAAATCGAAACGACCAAAATATGAATTATCTGAAGGAATTATTAATCCATTTGGATGCGATTGGAGTTTCTTACAAAAAATGATATTTGCATCAAGTCTTAGTGCTAAAAATACGTTGTCTACGAGAAACCAATTCGGAAACTTTGATGAAAATCTTATCAGGACTGTTGAGTCAGTTAATGATGTTATCGCTCTTGTTAGGCAATGTAAATCTAATGATCAAATTCCAATAGAGTTGTTTGACAAGCACAACCTTCAGCATAAAAAGTTTATGAACAAATCTCTGTTAGAAGATATTACTGAATTCCCGAAATTACCAGTTTTACAGGTAAACTTAGAGATTCAAGGGAAAGGCACTATTCAAGATAATGCGAGAATTTACAAAATACCTTCAGAAGCCAGAGGTCAATACCTTAATGGTACCTTCGATCAATGTCCACTGCCTACTGAACTCATTGGATTTGTGACCAGTGGTTCCTACAATTTAAATCTCGGTCACGCATCCGGAATTGGTTGCATAGTAGCAGATCATGATGACGAATTTGCATTAGTTAGAAATGTTGGATCATCATTGGCAAAACTAGCCAAGTGGTCTACTGTATAACGTATATACGATATAAATTGTACAGAGTTTGAAGTTTTCAACCCTGGTGTTACCCGCATTTCTCAATCGAGTATTTAAGCATCGTCGATCTGCCAGAAAACTTCGTTTTCTGTTATACTTTTTTTCTTCATACTTACCTTGAGATGTTATGAGAGATCAAGTAGTCTTATAACCAGAATTTCTTGTTGGCATTGCACAGCGCTGCAAGGATGTTTCTGCCAACTTTTCTATAATTAGAGAAGTGTGGGTCTTTTAATTTTTGATTTCAACTAATTCTATGAATAGAAATTTTTCATTCATATTCAATTTTTAGCTACTTTAAGTCAGACGATTTAAAATGGATAAAGTTGTATTATAGAAATTAATTGTAAGTTGGATTAATTGAAATTGATCAACCAAATATATTGATTTTTCTGACAAACCATTAGATTTACGTATTTGATACTATTTATCATAATATGTTGATTTTAGCATCTCTTTCAGCCCTAAGATTGTGATTCATTATCCTAATGAATTAAATATTTTACCGCGTTATGTTGAGCTAGCTATCAATGTATAGAAATTTTCTCATCGAAGGTGATAATTCGACTGAATCAGAAATCTGCATTATGAACGCAGATTCGATGAAAAAATATCGATCAATGTTTGTCAATGAAGTAAGTTTATCAATCGTTATTGAATTTTCGTAACGCCAAGCTTATAAAAAGAATACTTCTACACTCACTCTTACAATAGCCGTACATGTCTATTCTGTTACAGACACGGCGAAAGCTGCTTAGAAATCTACTGTAATTATTCTTGCTGTACAACACGTAAACCGTAAGCCTCTACGTTGCATCTCGAAAATGCAATGAATCATAACATACGGCCACATCATTCTAAAAAAAAAGAAATTGTTGCAATTACTGAAATAGCAAGGTCAGAATACTAATATCTATTCTATATACCCATATGCAGTTTCCTCAGACAAATTATCCTTGTTCGTTGTCCAGCTTTTTCTATACCACATCTCCATAATTCACACCACAATTTCCTTTTAACCATGTGCTCTTCTCTCAATGCCTCTCTTGTTTAAATTGTTATTGTTGTTCTACACTATGTCTCCTGTCTATCCTTCTATTATATTAAATGAAAGGGATCCACAGTATATGCAGCCACTAAATTATTACTATTTTTATCATATGATATTTTGATTTGTGACCCTTTAGTAAAATGTTGCCTGAACGATATGCATTGTTGAACCACAATTTAAGGGCACATCTGTACCACATGTGTGTTACATTCTTTTGTGGACCAAGCCCCAGCATCGTAATGCCGGAAAATCTTTACAAAGTTTATTTATAGTGTCGCCGCACAGTTGCCTCGGGGCCCAATTGGGGAAAGATGCTTCCGCATTAAGATACAACCAGTAGAGATACATACATCCAGCATTCTGATAGTAAAAATTTTCTTTTGCCGCTTAGTTAGACTAATACCTTTGATTGATAATAGATAAGATATTAAGATATAAAAGGAAGAGGTGGGCACTGATTTTTTGTTAATTTATTTTTTATCATTTATACTTTTAATTTCAAGTAATCAATTCATTCGCTACAATATGCAATTCTCAAAAGTTTTAGTCCCAGCTGCTTTAGCTGCTTACGTTTCTGCTTCTAACGTCACTGTTACCACTGACATCGTTGTCACTGACTACACCACCTACTGTCCAGAACCAACCTCTGTTGTTGTCAACAACAAGACCATCACCGTCACCGAAGCTACCACTTTAACCATCACTGGTCCATGTACCATCCCAACCACCTACACTACCGACGCTGAAACCAGCAGTGCTGAAACCAGTTCCCCATCTGTCACTTCTGTTGAAAACGGTGCTGGTAAGGCTGTTGTCGGTGCCGCTGCTGGTGTTGCCGCTATCGCTGCTGCTCTTTTCTAAGTTGATTAGTTATGTTATTGAAGATTTCAGACGAGCTCACGCTGGTCGATGATTTTTGAAAAGGCCTGGCTAGATATTAGGATTTAAAGTTTCTATCGGTATTTTTTCCATTTTCGAGCTCCTTCAGAGTACCATTTTTAATATACTTGTACCGATGTTGTCGGATCTAGTGATTTTATCTTGTAGTTTTAAATTCAATGACTATGACATTGTATCTAAGCGGTATTCATGGTAGCAAGTGGCTCATTTTAGTCTTACAATAGAAAAGGACGATTAATTAATAGTATGCTATTGTAGTAACTATATAGTAGATTATTAGAATATACAGGAAACAGATTATAAACACCAACATAATAGTATTATCCCGCAATTCGACTTGACCACCTTACCCTATAGCAATGATGATCATGATGATGATGATATTAGTGATAACTTATATTAATACATTAGTAGAAGTTTTTGCTAGTAATTATGATTATTTGACTCAGTCGTGACTGCCTATTCCCTCAAAATCTAAAACTCATGTTCAAAATGTTTTCTTCCACAATTAGGTTTTTTGATAGAATAATATGTATGCATTCTTCGTCGTTTCTTCGTCGCCGCCGTTCAATACTTCGTCTTTTTCAACTTCGGAAATTTGGGTGTCATCAATTCTTATCCATTGATTGTCAATCTTCTTATCATTGGATTCTTCCTCGTTATCAAAAACGGATGATTTTCTTAATACGTCACTTGTATAATGACCACCCTCTGCACTAATGCCATGATGGTAAACAACACCAAATAACCTGTAGTGATTACTGTTGTTGCCAGAATGTTTATATAATGGAGATAAAACTTCGTTAGGAATTGTCAAATGATGAGAATACTCTATTTTCTTACGTAATTTTTCGATACTTCCCAACGATCTTGAGCCATTTGACAACGTATTCGATGATTGGTCATTAGACGAAGCATTCTCCTTTTCACCTTCTTGTTGATATGAGAATCTCTTTAAATGAATTATTAAAATATTAGGTAATTGATCAATAAAAGTTTGCTTCTTAGCGATAACTTCTTTGTTCGACGAGGATTTGTAAGGTATTTTTTCTGGTTCATTCAATTGTTTAAATGCATCTTCAACGGTAGTGATAGATGGTTCTGAAATATCCAATTGGATACATTGGAAAGGATCCAAAGTGATAGATTGACTTTCCTTATTCTTAGGTATTTGTAATACAGATCTAAATTGCCCTCCAAAAAAAGCTGTTATTGGAGATGGTTCTATTTCAACAGTTCTCTTAGCGCTAACTTTCTTATTATTAGAACCTACCTCTGACCAACCATTACTTTCATGATCAGAAACTTCCTCTTGGTTAGTGGTATCTTGATTTTCTGATTTGGATTTTTTAATGATTTTCATAGTATTCTTAATATTCATCTTGAATTCATTTAATTTAAGTTGATCAATATCGTCATTTTGTTGTTGAAACTGTTGAATTAATAAATCAATTTGAGGAGTATTCAACCCCTTAATTGCTCCAACGAACTCTTCGTGTAACCCATCTAAAAAGTATCCCAAAAATTCTTCAGCATCTTCTTGTTGGCCCCATTTCAAATGTGAAAACTTTTCATGTGTAATCAAACTCATGTAAAAATTATCTGGAGAAATTGGCTTCATGCTCGATGGTTGACTAAACTCTTTCCAAAACTTAATCACTATATCTAATAACGGAGTTGTTGATTTTTGACTTAATGAACCAATGGATTTACTCTCTATCAACTTAAGAGTTTTATTAAATGGTTCACAGTATAATAAAACTTGTAAAATCGCATTCATATAACATATATTTCCGGTGTTAGTCAATCCTCTAGGTTTCACCTGGAAAATTGGGCAATTATTGTAAGAATTCATTACTGAGTAATTAGTATCAAACATAATCTTCAACAATAAAATACCTAGTGGCTGAGAAGAGTCCGAAGCTAATATATTATTTGCTTGTGAGATATTCGTTGGAGAGATGACATCAGTCGTAGAGCCAGAAGCGGGTATTTGATTGTGTCCTGTCGAAGACTTAGGTTGTGACTTTGATTTCTTAGTTGGTACGGTTGCTGTTGTTTGTAAAAATGAAGCCCAATTACCGGACTTGTTGTCTTTATGTTTTTCGGTTGAATCCGCTCCTCCAAGATTAACTTCATTACTTTTATCATTATATTTGTTACTATTATCATCATTATCATTAGGTCTATGAGTATTATAATTATTATTCTCAATAGTTTTGTGAGTAGTATTAGTGTTGTAATCTATAATTGTGATGTTACTGTTTCTATTAATAACTAAGCTTTGCTCTTCATTACTTTCTGACCTGATAAATTCATTCAATCTTTCATTTTTCTGTTTAAATAACTCATTTCTTCCAGAAGCGATTGATTGCTGTAAATTCGTAAAATTCTGTGGCCTTTCATTGAAATATAATGGATACGACATTGGTTTGTTATGGTTCGATGGTATTTCCTCTGAATCCTCTCTTGTAGTTGGAGCTACAGTATCATGCTTCTTTCCTTCTTTGCTGGTTTCATTGTTAGCGTCTGCAGATACTGAGATATCCGTTTTGGTTTGATCGGATTGTGATTTCTCTTCAACGGACTTTTCGGGTTTATTTTCTTGTTTCCGCTGTTCTTGTGGGTGTGGGTGTGCAGCCAGGGGAGTTTGTTGGTGATGTTGATACTGGTTTGAAACATTTGACGAAACTGAAGACGAGGACCTTGATCTTCCGGAATTAGATATGTATGGCTTGGATTTATTATTATGGTTCATTTTAGGCCTGGTGTTCATCATTACGTTCATATTCATATTCCCTCCCCCATTCATATTTGGCATTCCTGGATATGGTTGACCAGGGTACTGTGGAATTTGCATTGGGTACGCTCCGTACCCTTGAGTATATGGATTGAAGTCAGAATATGGTGCATTCGGATGCATCATATACGGTGTCATATATGGGTAATACTGATTAGGCACCATCTGCGGTGTCCCATACATGTACTGAGGGTATATGTGCTGTTGTTGTTGCATTTGTTGGTTCATGACTCCCGGAGAAGGAACACTCGGTGAAAAGCTAGCAGCGTCGCTGCGGAAACGATTGGGACCACTATTCGATGTGTTCGAAGATGTAGACATATGTTCTTATGTTATTCGATGTAATATGACGACGTAATTAACAAAACATGAAATAAATGAATAGATATTCTTGGAATCGTTTTCTTCAACTATTATTATCGGTTGAATTTTCCTAATTACCAATTATGAAATAAGAATATCTTTCTTTTCCTTTAAATAAAATGCAATTTAACTCTTGATGAATGACTGATGAATATAAATAATTCAATATTTATATTTTATATACAATGTATGTGATTTATGAATCTGTTTACTTAATGAAATCAATTACCAATATTAATCGCCCTAGTGGCCATTTATGTGACAACAGAAAAAAAATTGAAAAATTGGTTTTGTGTCACTTTATCAACATTTTTTTCCAACGAAATTTTTTTGGTTGGTTGAAGGATTTATTATGTAAGCATTGACCATAGATTATCCAGGGATAATACGGTGAAATAACGATGGGTATATGGTGAGTTAGTGGCTGCAATGGATAAGGCTAGGAGATGACAGCATATGGGTAATGATGATAGGTGTTTGGTTTGGTTTTGGGGCAGGAGTGAGTTAAAATAACGGGTGATTTGGTTGTCATGAAATTTTGCAATTAGATTGTCTGCATCAATCATACGGAGTGGAGAGAGTGTAGGAAATGTATCGTCAGCGATAGTGGTGCATCCAGGCTCCCTGCAGTTTTCCAATTGGTCGGGCTGTTCCGGAGACGATACATATGATGCTTGAAATTCTTCACAAGAACAGTACCATGACTTCAAGTCCACGACATTCAGTTCGCGTTTGGTTGCAACAGCTTCATTTAGTTCTTTTTGAAGACGTATTCTCTCGTCGGAATTGTCCGAGGACCTCGAAAACGGGGTCAGAGTGTTGCTCTGGAAGACTTTCAGCGTGCTGGTAGACTTAGGTATCGTTGTAAGTTCTCCAGAGTCGTTAATAGTGAGTCCCGCGTTGCTTAGCATTCTTTCTAGATCCAAATAGGCCAATCTTTGGCTTATTTCGGCCAATCTCTTTTTAGACACTCTTGTTTTAGAGCGTTCTCTTACCTGTTTAACCTGGGTCACTTTGACGCTAATTGGATGGAAAACACCTGTACCTGTAGATCCAAAGTTCCCTTGAAGATAGTTAGCGCCTAGTTCGTTCACTAGTTCTTTATCTGTTCCTTCTTCACAATAAACAACAACATTTATATTGTTAGGATCAGCAAGGATACTTAACGCATCTAAAAAAGCTCTTCCAAATGTAAATGTCAATAGGAGACTCTTATCCTCGTCTATCACCAAAACATCATTCTGTTTCTTATTCTTCGCAACTTCTTTTTCTGAAATTTCTTGTATTTGGGAATATATAGCTTGCAATTGAATCGTCTGACTTTCATCTAAGACTTCTGATTCCCCTATTTGATTCTGAAGGAATTTTAATAAAATTGCAAGATGCGATTCCCAATGAAATAGATCTTGTATTAACAGCGGTAGAATACTTAATATTGCCGAATTATCTTGTAGAAGCGAGTCATGTTCATTAATACTATTATCATTACTTTCATTCATTGTAGAAAAGCATTTTATACATCTAAGAAATATGGTTTATCAATTATGATCTATCGACTAGTTCAAATCGAAACGCGACTTGAAATAAATAAATGGTTCTAATAAAACATACAAATATTAATACTGTTTTAATAGAGAAACAATCTAATTATAGAAAGAATGTCTGACGATCAAGCATGGATGAGTTCTTTACCTTCAGATCTACAAAATCAAGTTAATTCGCTTATCAAAGCACATCCTCTGAGTTTACCAGTCATACATAAATTATGTGAATATTTCAACACCCAGCTCAGTGAACATGAAGACAAGAGAAGAAAATTAAGTCCCGAAACAGAGATAAAAACTGAAACTCATGCACCTGAAACATTTCCCAGTCCTAAAGTTGAAGTTTCGGGTCAGATTCATGAACAAGAAATAATCTTTGAGTTACCGCAAATTTCATTCCAGTCACCAATTAGAAAGAAGTTGAACTTAATATTCCATTTATGGGTTGAACCAGGCCAATCTCCTAAGCCCGTAATGCTGCTTGCATTGCCTACTACATATGTTCCTGAGATCTCAATTCATGATTTAGCGAACCTGATAAAATTATGCATATTGTTGCCAATATTAGGGAATTCAACTAACAATACTAAGCGTAACATAGGCTTGTTGTGTTTTTGGTTGCATGAACATGCTGCTTCAGACCCTAATAAAAATGACCCCATTATTTGTCAGGTTAACTTTGATCAGGTCAAAAAGCAATTAATAAAAGCTGGTAAAATTCCAGCCGAAGCTGAGACTCAGCTCAAGGAAATGAGCGAGACTAATGAAAGCCAAGACGGAATCAAGGCCATAAATGAAGCCATTATCAATTTCTTACAAAAGCAATTTCAATTGTGTGGTATTCATTTAATTAACTATTTACCGTCCTCTAACGCAACAAGAAATAAATTGACTATCAACACAGATGCTGGAATTGCATTATCACTGAAGGCTAACCTGGTTAATGATTTAGTTATGGTTGAGGCATACAAAGGGGCACGAGATGGTGCTGTTTTGATGTTGACTGCAAATGAATATAACCAACCGTATATCATATTTGGATTTAAGAAACCAATATTGATCTTTGATATATCGAAAGTGCAACATGTCTCATATAGTAACATCACGAGGCTTACATTTAGTATGATTGTTACGGTGGTTAATGAGAAGAAGGATTCGAAAGTCGAGACATTAGAATTTGGAATGATTGACCAGAAATATTTTCAA
Organism: Debaryomyces fabryi; assembly: GCF_001447935.2. Classification (NCBI taxonomy): domain Eukaryota; kingdom Fungi; phylum Ascomycota; class Pichiomycetes; order Serinales; family Debaryomycetaceae; genus Debaryomyces; species Debaryomyces fabryi. Next base: position 67,127 of record NW_015385461.1, read on the forward strand.
ATAATGGACGAGTTTATTAAAAGCCAGGGTATCAATGACAATTCATTTGATGAAGACTTAAGAGAAAAGGGTACAGCAAACGCAAATACAGGTGAAACCCAACAAACAACCGAACAGGCAGAGCCTGCGGATAGCGATGATGAAGAGGAAGACGGTACTTTCCAAGTTGGACAAGAGGAAGAAGGCGAGAGCAGTGTCGACGAAGAATACGACAGTAATGCTGGAAGTGATGGTGATAGCGATGTTGGTGAAGAGGAGGATGATATCAAGGAAAACGGCGAAAATGCTGATACGGCATCTGCCGAAGCTAACGACATTCTAACTCAGAATAAGGAAGAAGACGCTGAACAGCCATAATCTACGCGTATGCAAAAGTAAATATATATATATATAATACTATAAATCGTAAAAACTTGAAACCAATGAGATCATCTTTCGGAAATGTGTCACTGATAACTATATGAATCCACATATGCAAATTTAGAACGAGCTTTCTAAAACAACCCTCCTAGGGCATCCCCTAAATTTTATCGCCGAATTAAGTCACAAGCAAGACTACAGTCCTCACATTCTGTCTATTTCTCAGCTGTCGAAAATTTGTCCATCAACTTGAAGAATCTGCCTCTCTTTTCGCTGATAAATCTGTGGTCTGGCTCTTCCTTGAATTCATGGAATGCATCCTTGAGTGCTCTTTGTTCACGTAAAATAGTCAATCTTCTGTCTAACAACTCTCTGTTGTTTTCAACGATATTACTGAAAATTAAGTATCCTCCAACAAATGCACCGACTGAGTAAAGATAACCCGGCACTCTGTTGAAAGATCTTGGGTATTCCTTACCAACAATCAGAACTTGCATTCTTCTGGTAATTAAACCAAGGAACCCGCTTACTAAAATACCCGCTGGTGAAGCAACTACCATCTTGTATAATAATATATTGTTAAGTTATGCTAGATAATACTTCTTGTATTACTGTTTTCATTTAATTGACGGTTTATTGGTTCAATGCGATTTTTTGTTCTTCAATTTTGTGACACTTTTTTGAAAAATTGTATTAGGTAAGGCACACAAATTATGGAATTAGATAACTTGGTCAGGGTGGTGGCTACAAGGCCGTTGTTCAAGCTGTGACAGTGTCTGTCGATGCTTTGGTAGTACCAGAAGACTCGGAATAATCTTCAACTACTTAAGGGACAGTTAATGTGTGGTGGTGGGTCTTTTATTGTATCACGTGATATAATACTAGTCCAGTATCAACTCTATACCTGCCACAATGGAGCCAATAATTGTAGTGAATTTGTAGAGACAAACGATTGTTAGAGCATACAGTAGGAAAGGATGACGAAAGGTACACAGCCGCTTATTAACTTCTTCAAGGGACATCCAACCAATAGTTTGCTTCCTGCTAAGGAAATTGCTAATTCTTATAAGAAGGTATTATTAGAGTACGACTATACGAAGTATGATAATGACCCATTGAACAGACATGCATTGACGTATGGCGCGGATGCTGGTAATTTGGACACAAGGAAGGTTATCAGTAAGTGGAATGATAAGTATTTTGGAAGAAATGACACGGATCCAGATTGCATTAATCTTACAGGTGGGGCATCCTATGGGTTTGCCAACATTTTAGCATCAGTGACCGACACCAAGAATATCACGCAGAGAGGGTTTATTGTTTCGCCTACGTACTACTTGATTACTCCTTCGTTTATTGATGCTGGTTTTGGAGACAAATTGACAGCGGTGGTTGAAACTCCTGGCGAAGAATACGAAATAGACTTGAAATATTTGGAGGAGCAGTTAGAGTTCTATGATAAGGGATTACCGCTGGTTGGCGACAAGGAAATAAACATTATTGCTGATCCCTCAGGAAGACCTGATCGTAAGTTGTATCGCTACGTTATCTACATTGTTCCTACATATTCAAACCCCGGAGGGTTGGTATATTCAACGAAGACAAGAAAAAAGTTGTTAGAATTGGCAAGAAAGCACGACATGCTAATTGTCAGTGACGATGTTTATGAGTTATTGAACTATACTGATTCTGACAAACCTATTCCAAGGTTCAGTTACTTAGACCGCGATTCGCTTCCTGAAGGAAACAAGTTTGGTAATACTATCTCCAACGCAACTGTTTCCAAGCTTTTAGCCCCGGGACTCAGGTTTGGATGGCAAGAAACCCCCACGCCCAAATTAGTGCAGCAATTAGCAATAACAGGTGCTAATCTTTCTGGAGGAACTCCAGGTCAACTTGCATCTATTGTTGTTCAAGACTTAATTACAAGCGGTCAAGCCGACATTATTATAGCCGGCCTTATTAAGGTGTACAAATCAAGAGCTCAAACGATGCTCAAAAGCATCAAAAAATATCTCCCTGCTTGCACCAATGTATACGGTGGTGAAGGAGGATATTTCTTGTGGGTGACAATTAATGCCGATATCGACCACACTAAAATAGTCGACATCTTAAAAGAAGAATATAACATCATTCTTGCATCTGGAAGTAACTTCGAAGTGTGTGGTGATGAGAAAGGCTGGGGAAAGAATAGTGTTAGATTATCTGTCTCCTTCCTCAACGAACTCGAAATCGAAGATGGTATCAGAAGATGGGGAGAAGTGCTCCGCAGAGAGCATATAGAGATATTCAGAAACTAATTATATGTATAAATGCTGCAACTTGTTAGTAATTGAACTATTTAGTTTTCGTAACAATTTTTTAATTAAATCAACTGTATTATTCTCAGCGTAGATCTTGGTGTAACTTTGTTCTATTCTCATTAAAATTTTCGATATAGGCGAAGTTTTATCATCATAATAATACAGTATAGTTAACTAATAAATTTTTATCCATTACATACTTATTAATTGAGTTAAAATGCATAACATAAATAAGAAAAGAAAATAAACTATCCTTCAGTTGTAATGAAAATTTTATGGGTGAATTATTGTCCTAAAGTATTTAAGTAGTTACCCGGTTTTATGTCTTCCATAAACGTTTTTGCGGCAATTCATTCTTAACCCTAATCAAATAGACATCTTTCTAGCACCTATTCACAGTTATTAGTGTAGCAAAAACGTAATACTAAAACTTAAACTCCCTAGATGGAAGTAACTTTAACTTTATATTTTTCATTAATTAGGTTATAAAGACTTTAGATACAGAAATATTCAAATTGCGACGAATAGAATATTGTAGGATATATTGTTTAGAAACTCTTCCAACTGATCGCCTATGTATTGCTACCCATGACAATATGACCAGTGAAAGGGAACATGTAAAGGTATAAGTATTATATTTGTTGAAATTCTTATCTATCCTAAGTATTACAAGTATACATAAAAACTTGTAGGTTACCCGGGTTTACAAGTAGTTCAATGTTTTTGCGGCAATTCGAATTCACCTTTCCATAAATAAGAAGATAGACTTATTATCTATAGTGCCAAACACGGTTGTTCAAGTAACGACTTCATACTATTGGCCTTAGCATACTTATAATTATAATTGGTTATGCATTTTTATTTTCCTGACTGGGTAATTAAATACAAAGAACACCAAATTTCGGCATTATCGCTTTATTCATACATTATAGATTGGAGTATCTACACTTTGATATTAGTTATATTTATGGTATATGGGACTTTGCTAGCTCCAAGATACCATGAATTCCTGTTACTGGACTCAGCATTAATGTACTCATATAAAAGCGAAAAAGAAACAGTAATACCGCTCTACATGTTGATAATAATAGCAGTTATCTTACCAATTATTCAATTCATTTTTTGTTCTATATATAATCGACATACTTTATCAAGTGTTAGAAAGGCATGGGATATATTTTCTGGCTTGACCGCATTGTCTGGTAGTATGGCTACACAACTAATGATCACTTGCATTCTCAAGAATATATGCGGATTACCCAGGCCGGACTTGATTTCTCGATGCCAACCAATGCAAACTGAAATGTCCACATACGGTCAATTAGCCACAGTTGAGGTTTGCCAAACGTTTCTGAATGATAGAGTTGGAACTTCCCTTCACATACTACAAGAAGGTTTCCGTTCATTTCCCAGTGGACATCTGTCTACTGTTTTTTGTGGCATGGTTATAACGAGTTTGAATTTTGCTGGAAAGTTGCAAATTTTCGATAAACGAGGAATATCCTTTAAAGTATTATTAGCTATATGTCCAATTATGGTTGCTTGCTTTGTTTCATGCACAAGAATCAGTGACAATCGACACTTCCTAAGGGATGTCATCGGTGGGTCTATCATAGGAACACATGTTGCGATATGGTTTTACTTGCAATACTTCCCAAGTGTCTTTAATTTAGAGAATTGTGGACGGGCATATCCTCCTAGGAGAATCGGGGTTGCAAACTTCTTTAATAATGTAGGGGGGTTTTGGAAGATACGAGATATCTTACCTGGTGCCTATTCCGAAAGGGTATTAAATAACCCGGGTGTGATACCACAATTATCTGGTGAATTACAATCTGCTGAGTCAATATCCGCAGTGGACATAGTCAATTTATCAACCAACATATCCTTTTTTAATAAACTAACTAGCCTCCTACCAGATAAATATATTAATCTAAATAATACGGATCCTATATTACCCGTATGGACTTCTAAATGTGGTGATAATGATCATCAAATTAGTCCAAAGAGCATTTAACTATATGACTATAGATAAATGCTAATGCATGCATTCATTGTAAATATGACAATAAATAATTTGATATAAGTTCTTATAAAATATTTCTCGCTTTCTTTCTGGCCTCCTGTAATCTATCGTTAGTCCTATCTACGTCTTGGTTGACCTGGTCTAATAACTCATTCTGCTCTTCAACCTCAGTATTAATAGTTTGTCCAATTTCTTTCTGTCGTTGAATTAGCCGTCTTAATTGAGCTACATCTTGATCCTGTTGCTGGTGTATTTGTTTTTGCTTTTGTAAAAGCTCTTGGTTGTTGAAAGGGAGCGTTTCATTGGTCTCTTTTGCGTTATCAGTAGTATTAGCCCCACCTAAGACCCGTCTACTATTAGAAAATAAAGTTTGCTTGTTTGAATTCTTACCATTCAAAGCGTCTAAATCGCCAAATAACGCACCCAAGTCACTCTTAAGCGATTCTAATAAATCCTGTCTCTTGCTGTATTCCCGTTTATCAATTTTATGGTTGTTAAGTAAATTAGTTAAAGAGTCCGAAAGCTGGGCCAAATTAGGCTTAATGATTTTATTAATCTTATCTCTAATATCCACCTTCATACCAATGTTTCCGGAGGTGTTATAAGAGTCTCGAAGTTCATTTATATGGTACCTGAATAACCTTGAATATTCGAGCCACTTATGCGAATCAAGACCTTGAGCATCCAGTATTATTAGTTCAGTAATACTAGCATCTTTGTTTTTGCTTTCAAAAATACTAGATGTCACATTAAAGCTAGCTGGCAATTGCAAAAATTCGTGCACAAGTGGATGGTTTTGTAAATCTCTATCTCTAAGTACTTGATTCAAAAAATGCGCTAACTCGATTTGTCTCTCCGAAGCAACAGCATTCTTGTTTGTCATAGACCATATACTAGCCTTCAGTGGTAGCTTATAGGGAAAATCTTTGTTATTTATTCCTATATCATAACATAATTGATCAACTAGATGAGTAAACTCCGAATATCGCCTCAGAACACTAGTGGACCTTAATGGCATTTTAATTTTCAAATTATAGAATACAACATTATCCTTCGAAATTGAAGTTGTTGGGATACTTATGACCTCATTCGAACTCATCTATTATGATGTATCAATATTCTTAATGAAGTATATTATTGAACTTTCATTATGGCTCTAACTTATTTGTTCCCGAGGGAATAATAATCACGCGAAAACATACAAAACATTACCGTAACTGATAACAGGCAATCATAATTATATTATCCATCTTTATTTGAATAGCTGTATTCTGTTAGCAGTTTTTGTTGTTAAAACTAGTAAACTATTAAAATTGCTTATAATATACCAGATTCTTATTATTGATAAAGAAGCTGATTAATTCCTTTCGGCACTTCACAATTGATTGCTAATTTTAAAGTAGCAAGCCTCGTGGAATAAGTAGAATTGCTCAGTTGGTTTGAAACATGAGTTCGGAGTATCAATCTATACCTCAAGAGGAGGGATCAAGTACTAATGCAATTAGTGATGAAATGAACCGTTTCCCAAAGAAAGATAAACATGCAAGCACGGATTCTATTGTTTCTACAGATGCTGAGAGACAACCATTGGTCGATAGAGAGTCAGGTAATCATCGATATTTGAGTCCAGATGATCCCATAGTATCCCCAATAAACTTGTACAAGATAAGGATTCTTAGAATTACTTTGCTTACAATATTTGCCATCAACTGTGTCCTTTTCTTTGGATTTTTGTTATCTGATTTCATTGCTATACCAGGATTGAACAATCGGGGAAAATCATTTTTAGAATTAGATTTGGTGATTCTAAATATCTTAACAAATCTTGTTACGTTGTGGTGCTTTGTGGTACCGGCATACTATGAACGTATTTTAGGTTACATTAGTGCATCGTTGATATTAGTCGATTTCATTATTATGTTTTCCGTACCTTACATGAGAGATCAATTTGGGATAATTGGCACATTCATTTTATTATGGACTTTAGGAAATATCGTTCTTAATTGTTTTGCCGATTTCTGGGTTGAGAAAGGTAAGTTATATCAGGAACTTAAGTACACAGGGAGAGAAGAAACGAGAAGATCAATTTCTGAGCTTTTTGTTATTGCTATTAAGGTCCTAGTGAAATTGTTTTTGTTGTGGATAATATGGTGTATCAGTTTGAGTCTTTGGCTCCAAGCATTTGATTCACACGAAAAGCCGTGGGGGAAGATGATTTCGGTTGATAATGATCAATTCAAAGTCCATTTAGCTTGTTATGGTGATGTTCATGCACCACCAAACGATATTAATGCAACATCAAATAAGACGAAGCAGCCTGTAGTATTGATTGAGGGAGGCCAGTTAGACTCTAGTGAGGTTGTCCAAGAATGGGTCGAGGAGCTCTACCACCTCGGAAAAATCGATAGATATTGTATTTGGGATAGACCCGGATATGGCTTCTCAGATAGTGCACCATCGCCCTCGTCTATTGGGATTATCAGTGAATACTTGATTGAAGCATTGAGAAAAGAAAAAATTGAAGGCCCTTTCAGTCTTGTCGGGTTTGATATTGGTGGCCTATATGCCAGAATGTTTGCATCAAGAAACTCGGGCAACATTCATTCCTTGTTATTAGTGGATAGTTGGCATGAAGATCTCTTGAAAATCCGTCCTTTCAGCGGACCAAACATGAAAAACGAAAAAAAGCGTGTCTTCAAAAACATCTTGGAACTCATGGATACCAAAACCGGTCTCAAATTATGGTTAAAGGGCTTGGTTTCACCTTTGGGCATTGTCACGAACATCAACTGGTTTTTCCATCCAAAGAGACATTCTTCAAACAACCGTATATTTGGCTCCGACATGTACTACCTGTCTAAATACATAAGAGCCCGCTTACAAGAGCAAGTCACGGCCTCTATATTGTCCTACAATGAAATGGCTGGCACTGATTTACACGACGTCCCTGTTAGTGTCATCTCGTCCGACTTTATGATCAAAAATTCCTTAAACTGGGGTAAATGGCAAAGAAGTTTGACCAAATTAAGTGATCAGACTATTGAATGGGTAGTTGCAGAAAATAGTAACCATTTAATCTGGAAAAGCCCCAAGGGAAAAGCTCAATTGCAGCAATTATTACTTCGTTTAGTCAGTGAAAAATCGAATTATTAGATAGTATATTTATGTTTATGTCTTACATTTGTAATGTTTATATTCCTTTCACGTGAGTTTTGTACCCAATAAATTTTTTATTGCGCTGGCTTCGAATGTTTACTGGTTTTATCTCCAGAAATAACTTCTTAAAACACTCTAAAAGCCCGACTTTTTGAAAAGTTTTTAGGAATCTAGGGTTTGAGAAGTATATATATTCTATTAAGTATAAAGTGGTCTAAGTTTTAGAGAAATATTGGCTTTCTTTTCGTTCCATTAGTTCTTTTACGTGATTTCGTATACACCACACATTGGAGTTTCATAAGACAATAATTATTGATCTAACTTAAAATAACAACTAGGATATCCATATCACATTTTCAATAGATAATATAGAAGCTAATAATATGATTGGTGAAAGTACATCAGGAGACGTGAATCCTGCTTTGACAAGAAATATTTCTACAAATAAGAGTACGCCGGTAAGCTCGCCCTCATTGAGCTTTCGATCATCACCACCAGAGAACAATATTGAGGGATCACAGACGCAAGGGCCTAATTTAACGAGTACCGTTTCTTACGGGGAGGCAGCACCAGGTGCATATCCACCTGGAGTGAGTGTGGAGCGAAATAGCAGGACTAGTACCCCTAATGAAAACGCGAATGGTATGTCGAGCGAGTCGACAGATGGACCAGGTTCAAATTTTACGCTGGCGAATGGGCCGGGACAATCTGAGAATACGGTGCCTACAAATGGATCGCTGTCAAATATAGTGTCGAAGACTCCTTCTAACACTGCCAATAACCCCCCGGGTCCTACAAGAAGATCATCGTTTGGATTAGGGTTCTTAAGCTCTCTTACTAATTCTATTAGATCACAGCATAATACGTCATCTGCGTCTGAGACACCACACAACTTCATGTCAAATAGTCCTACTATTGCCAACTTGAATAATTATTCGATGTCGTTATCGGAGCCTAATGAACCTATAATTAGCGAAGATGCTATACCTCATTCAAATGAAACCAACGTATCGGAATCAAGTAACAGTGATTTTGACCACAATGCTGAATTGAACAATTTGTCTAATTTGAATGATGAAGCTATAGACGGTGATCGGACGCGGGTCGCAGTGAACAATCCGTCTGAAGACCAGTTAGCAGAAGGGTCGAACAAGGTTGCTGATAACGGAATTGATAAAGATGGTTGTTTTTCTGTAAGATTAACACCATTAATAGACTATTCGTCTTCTGCATCGGGATTGTATTTTTCACCTATTATACGGAAGGTGAAACCTAGCAATAATATTTCAATAGGCAGATATACAGAAAAGAATAAGAGTGCAGCGCATGCACCACAAGGATCGTCCGCGCCGATAGTTTTCAAGTCGAAGGTTGTCTCGAGAACTCATGCATTATTCCAATGTAACGAAGACGGGCAATGGTTCTTGAAGGATTGCAAATCGTCCTCGGGAACATTCCTTAATCATATAAGGTTATCACCAGCATCACAAGCTCTGACATTAATGCCATTAATAGATGGTGACATAGTACAATTAGGAATGGATTATAGGGGTGGTACAGAGGAAGTTTATAGATGTGTTAAGATGAGGTGTGAATTCAATAAAAGTTGGCAACGTAAGGTTAACCAATTCAATTTAGAAATTCACCAGAAGTTGAAGAATTTGGCCATAGGCTCGAACGACAACGATATAGCCATGAATCCAATAAATAAGGCCCTTGCAAATGAAAATTTTTCAGAGTGTGCAATATGCTTACTTGAATTAGAACCATGTCAGGCGTTGTTCATAAGTCCTTGTTCCCACTCGTGGCATTATAAATGTATTAGGCCAATCATTATCAAGAGTTATCCTCAATTCTACTGCCCAAATTGTCGGTCAATGTGTGACTTGGAAACAGATATAGAAGACGAGGGTGAATAGGGAGGTTTCTGATCAACAATACCTTTATATAGTTAAATAATATTGGTTATTTGCGTAGCACAATTTCAATGTACTTCTCTGTATTGAACCCTCTGAGCCAACACTTAACCAGTTGTGATTCCTATGTTTCATACTCGTATTATTAGATTGACGATCAAATTTTTCTGTTTTCAGGCGTATACTCATATTCAAAGCCTAAATCATTTGGTACGAATTATCACCAGTAATCCTACTAAAATTCCCCAATTTAGAATAATTCGCAAAAAGTTGCAAATTGGATCACAACTTTACATTTTGTGAAATTTTCAAAAAATAATTCTTTACCCATACCTACACAATGTAAATTATTCACCTACAGTAGTAATTATGAAACTACAATGATTTTTAATGAAACTGCAATGATTTTTTTTTGTATTAATTTGTCTCAGTCGCTCCAACCTACACTAGCCAAGGTAAAAAATTCTATTATGGGCCCATGAACCATTCTCTAGTTACTCGTTTATGAGTTTTATCATTGAATAATTGTATATTCAAGTGTATTCAGTAATAGATCATGCGTGTCCTCAATAATGCAAAGGGTAAGAAAATATTATAGAATCTTTATGGCCTCATGCTTCTCATAATTTCCCCCACGCATAATAATTCCGGAACAACTCAACAAATCATGGATTTAACTTTCTCCGCGAAGTCCAATAATTTCCCATGAGATAAACTCAAGCTAACTGCAGATCTGGTATCCCGTAATCCTCATATTCCCTTCTCAAAAGCCGTAATAGAGCCTCAGATGTTTAAGTGTCCAATTGGATTCGCCTCACGAAAAATTTGGAGAATTGGCAGGAATCACAAGGCGAAGAACCGGGCGAGAAACTAAGCGATTATATACAGAGTCATAGCGAAATGGAACCGCGAGCCTGCGAAAGTGGTGCAATTATCGTTCGCCTAGAGAAGTGGTAAATAATGTTCGAGAGAACAATAAGATTTCTGCGATATTGTCGTAATAAGTCATAAAATAATAAAAAAGTTATTCCTATGGCAGTGGGGTACATAAAGAATATCGCGTTAAACCAATTATGGGGTACAATTTTGTTCCTGAAGGAGATGAGACGGCAGTATCTGATTGCTCCCCTCGTAAAGATACATGCGATTCGGCCATATTGCGAAGGGACATACAGAATATTTAGAACTTCTTTTGGGAGGGGTGCAAATATATAAATAGGATGTTGCCTGCTTGTATGTAAACTGAAGATTGTTATAATCACTACCAACCGAAGTACAATACAAAACAAGCAAAATGAGCTTACAACATGTTGAGGATATTAACAAGCCTGGAGTGGTGATCGAGGTGAATCCACTTAGCAAGAAGATGTCAGACGATTCAATGGGCCATGAAGTCCAAGACTTTATGGATAAGTTCTTAGATATGTCTGAGAATGCCAAAGAAAATGACAGAAAAGAGAAACATATGTCCTTGAAAGAGGGCTTGAAGACTTTCCCTAAGGCTGCAATGTGGTCAATTATCTTAAGTACTGCATTAATTATGGAAGGGTATGATACCAATCTTTTGAATTCATTATACGCCTTTCCTGATTTCGCTAGAAAGTTTGGTGAGTATAGCGAATCTGCTGGGCTGTACCAAGTTCCAGCAAAATGGCAAACCTCTTTGAGTATGTGTGTCAATGTTGGTGAAATTATTGGATTGTTCTTTGCAGGTATTATTGCTGATAGAATTGGATACAGAAAGACACTTATTGGTGCTTTGATTCTTACAACTGCGTTTATATTTATTGTTTTCTTTGCTACCAATGTCGAAATGTTGTTAGCTGGTGAGTTATTATTGGGTCTTCCATGGGGTGCGTTCCAAACTTTAACAGTTTCGTATGCTTCCGAAGTTTGTCCTACTACTTTGCGGGTTTATTTGACAACTTATGTTAACGTTTGCTGGGTTTTTGGTCAACTAATTTCTTCTGGTATCCTTCGTGGTCTCGTTTCCAGTGATATGGAAAATGTCTATCGTATTCCATTTGCTGTCCAATGGGTATGGCCAATTCCAATTGCTATAGGTATTTATTTAGCACCCGAATCTCCATGGTGGTTAGCAAGAAAGAATAGAATACAAGAAGCCAAGGATTCAATCAAAAGGTTACTTACAGTTAACGAACATTTACCAGATAAGGAGGTTTTGGCTGAAGCAATGGTGCAAAAGATACAGATGACTTTAAAAGAAGAAGCACTTCAGAACAGCGGGGAATCATTCTTAGATTGTTTTAAGGGCCAAGATCTTCGCAGGACCAGAATTGCTGCAATTGTTTGGGTCAGTCAAAACTTAACTGGTTCTTCGTTAATGGGATATTCAACTTATTTTTACCAACAAGCAGGCCTTGGGCAAAATATGTCTTTCACGTTTTCGATCATACAATATTGTTTTGGAATAATTGGTACTCTTGGCTCTTGGTTACTTTCCCAAAAAGCTGGTAGGTTTACAATTTATTTCTACGGGCTTTGCACCTTGTTTTGCATTTTATTCGTAGTTGGATGTCTTGGTATCAATCCAACAGAGTCATCATCATGGGGTGTTGGAAGTCTATTATTGGTGTACACCTTTGTTTACGATCTCACTATCGGTCCTCTTTGTTATTGTATCGTAGCTGAAATTCCATCAACAAAACTTCGTACCAAAACTATTATTATTGCCAGAAATGCGTACAATATTGCCGGGATTGTCACCGCAATTATTACTCCATACATGTTAAATCCAACCGCTTGGAATTGGAAAGCTAAGACTGGTTTCTTCTGGTCTGGTTTCTCATTTTTTGCAGCTATTTGGTGCTGGTTTGATTTACCTGAAACCAAGAACAAGACTTTTGCTGAATTGGATCAATTATTTGAAAATAAAGTTAAAGCCAGACACTTCAAGAATACAGAGGTTGAAGTCTTTAATGCAGACGAACTTATTGAAAAATTAGGAGAAAATGGAATCAAAGATCTTGTTGCTAATGGTACTACTAAAGATGAATTCTCAGAAAAAGTTTAAACCTCAGAATTCACATACAAAATATTTTAATTCTTCGGAGTTTGGCTAGTATTCCAGCTCCCTTTATTATCTAATACTATATACGAAGTTGTATAAAATGCAGAATTCTGTCTTAGTTTTAATGTAAATAATACAAAGATTTTACTCCATTATAAAATGTATCAAAAATCTATTTATGTATATGTAGATTATCAAAATATAAGTAGAAGCATTATCTAACTTGACAAACTATAAACGACAACGATGTATTGCATTAATGCGTAGTTATTAACTAATGTCTTCTAGATTTCAATTATCCAAGAACTAATTGCAGCGTTGACTGAAAGTAGTCAATATTTTGTCAGATTATTCTTTCAATTTCAAATTATCTCTGCATCCTCAAGCTCTTTTACATGTTTCGTTCATTGCATATAGCAATAGTAAATATGGGAATAGTAAAATATTTTTGAATGATACTATATATATATATATAATGTTCTGCTTAGGTCTTATCTTGATAATGATACAAAACCGTATTTTTATTATGCAAAAATATTGATTTGTGGATGTTAATTTTATACAAACCACTAAAAGCATTAGGCTATATAATAGGGTATATACACTGAAATGCTAGACTAATAAGTACTAACCACTACGAAAAGAAATTTTATAATATTTCATAATTATATTATCGAAAATATGGATAACTTATTGAATCAAAAATACCATGATACTGTATTACTCGCCCCTGGAAATTCTGTCGATATAGAGACTCCCACCATCAATATTGACACAAACCAAGAAAATAACGGTATTAATAGCTCAAATGTTGAAGAGGCAAGGATTTACCTCTCACAGTTGAGACTTAATAATGCGCCTGAGGATGAACAACGTCAAGGAGAAATATATCTATCAAAATTGCAGCAGCAGGCTGCGGAAAACGAAACTGGGACCAATCTACATCACCAAAGATTAAGGGAATCTACAATTGAAATAAGACAAAATGTTGACCTTCTTAATCTGTATCTTTTGCTTGACGAACATGGACAACCACATGAAGCACACAATGTAAATTTTGATCTTGGAAACCCTGCACTTAATCAAATGTATGCATTAATAAGAAACGACTTTAATAGGATGGACCAAAAGTTTACTGTGAAAATTGATGAAATGGACCAAAAGTTTACAAGGAAATTTAATGAAATGGACCAAAAGTTTACAAGGAAATTTAATGAAAT